>NC_087158.1:30317039-30357039 GCF_035594125.1 Scylla paramamosain | reverse complement strand
GGTACTTTTCCTGCAAGACAGGTAAGCACATTCGGTACATCGAGGACAGAATTTGCAGGAAAGCGCTGATAATGTGAAAATGTATGAAAAAGAAATGAAATTGAGTCTCATTTTTATATTCCCTTTCTCAGTCATACATCCTGTGCTGACTTGTAGTACCTTTTTGTTAGTCACTATATCCTTATCAAGCGTAAGTTAAGAAAATAGTGTGAAATATGAGACATTTATGAGTAAGAAATGCAGCATGGCTGGAATCATGACCTCACATCCTGTTTTACGCTCTCCCACCTTCCCGCGGCACCTCGGCGTGGCTCTGTATTGACCTCTTTGCCATCTTGATATGTGGCTGGTTCCCTCAGCGTTCGTTCTCATTTGGCCATGTTCCAATGTAATAATATATACTGAATGGAAACATCAGGAGGAATGATAAGGAAATATTTCCCACCAAGTTTGATGACATATCGAAATGTTGCCGATCCGAAAGCATACTTATTTCCTTATATACTTCAGGCCGTCACTCAAAAGTTGGAATGTTGGACACTTTTGCAGTTTGTCGTCTCCGGGCTGCATCGCGTCCGGCAACAGATCAGTGTCGGCGAAAACTTGGCCTGCCGTGCGTCCCGGCGCCTCAAGGTTTTCCCAAGTGCTTGGAACTTTCTAAATTTTGGTGTAATCTCCCCGCACGGACAAACTGGAATGCCGCCGCGCCTCTTCCGTAACGAAGCCGACAAATTAAAAGCCAGCGTTGCGTTAAGAGAAGCCCCAGCGATCTCTATAATTAAAACTGGAATGGACGTCCGTGAACATTCGCACTGACAGTTTTGAGTCTCTCCTGCCACCAAAGTACGGAGGAGCAATGCGCCGCCGTCCTGCCGCGGAGACTTATGATGTGATGGACCTTGAGACAAACCAGCCATGGTCTTTCTGCTGCCATACACTCCATGTCTATACCGATCTGTAATTAATTATATTTTGGTCACCGAAAGAATGTTAGTGCAAATCTTATTTAAACAAACTCATAAGTACTACTGTAGTGGGTTGTAGTGAGACAAAAGCAAATAGTAATAGCGATTCTAATAAAAAAATAATCCTAATAGCGTTTGATTTGTTGGTTCTATCCCGAAAAAAAAAATCCTCATTTGTAGGAGCATTCCTCAGTCTTCCTCGACGCTCCAGAGGGTGAGATATTAACGCTCTCAAAGAAACTTGTCAGCAACTCCTTCAATCAAGGGAAAGTATTGCTCGGTAAAGTTTTCGTCATTAACTCAGAATTTCTTTTAAGATATTCGCAGCAAAATCACGGACGAAAAAATTGGATCAAACACCACCAATACATATAATTTTAAATACATAACTTCTGTAGGTCAAAGGGTTTTAGTTCTGTCCCCAAAAAAGTCTCAGGGAATCAACGATGATTTTCTGAAAACGCTCCCTCGCCTAGCTCCCTCCGCCCCACTCGCCGCCTCCCGTCACCCTCCCCGGCCATGCATTAAGCAACACTCGCAGGTCGTCAGACAAGTGCGCAGCCTCAAGGTGAACAGTTCAGCCATATTTTACATTTTACCACATGAGAATATTTTACGTAAGGACTCGTCTCACATTACATTAACACAGGCTACAAGAACATGTCAGTATTTTCGACTTTAAGTATCGCATATTTAATGTAACTAACGAGAAAGAATCTTAAAAAGGAGATTAATGGAAGTTTCCGTTATGATTACACACAACTCCAGCACGAAGACAAATGGAATGTTCTGACACATTCTCAAGCAAAATAATTAATGATGCACTCGCGCTAAGTCAAGGTCTGCATACATAACCCAGAAGTCTTCACGTAATGATCGCTCAGCTCACCCCAGGATCAGCCGCACACAGATCAGCGCTATAAACTTCCGCCTCGTTGCCAGCGACGTCCCCTCCTCCCTTTGCCTCGCCTGCTGCTATCTTTAGAAGCTTTTCAGATCACTTTTGTGTCCTTCACGCCGCCAGTCAAAGGAATACTGGAACCGGATATCTTACCAATGCTCTTTTTCCATTGCCGTCTGATTATGTATCGTTGCCTTAAAATCCAAGGAGCTTATTCATGTAATTATACACTGTCTTATCAACACGAGCTAGAGTTTGTTTTATCCACAGACTGTACAAAAAAACTCAGGAATACGGACTTGATCGCACCTCCTTCACTCCTTCTCAAACACTTGAGAAATCTATTTTCGATCTTCTCTGAGAAATGAATGCTTGAATAAATCATTGAGGTTCTGGAATAGGTTGTACTTTTATCATCACGCCTTCAGTCACTTTTCAACGCAGACATCTCCCCGCTAAGCTGTCCGGCTGCCATACAACTGTCCTGCAAATGACTGAAAGGTGAGAGAACGAAACTGAAAAGTCTCCCACTAGTAATTGGAACCGTCACTCATGTTCACTATTTGAAATTCACCGCCAAAGCTAAGACGTTCTGTATTATTTGTTTTCTTGGAGCTGTCTGGTCCTAAATTAATCTAATTATCGTGCAAGGCGTTTGGAGTCTAGTTGTGTAAGAAAATGAATGGTGTGCCTACTAATTACGCTATAATTACTCTCTCTCTCTCTCTCTCTCTCTCTCTCTCTCTCTCTCTCTCTCTCTCTCTCTCTCTCTCTCTCTCTCTCTCTCTCTCTCTCTCTCTCTCTCTCTCTCTCTCTCTCTCGCGTACACATGCCAGAATCTAGAGAACAAAAATATTTCTTAGAAAAAAAAAACCCCTCTCTTCTGTTTCGTGAGTCGTCAATGCAAATGATAAAAAACAGTCGTAGCATTTAATGTGAGCCATCGCGTGAATAACGAGCGAAAGGACGAATCATTTAGGGAGACTAATTACAGCTTAATCACCCTTGGTCTCACCTGGCTAATTATGGGAACGAGATATTACCTGTACCAGCCGTGCCATTCTTTAGCAGGCCACGGGCGTGCCACTCAACGCCATAACAAGGCAGGGAAGGATAACAGGGGGACGAGAGAGAGAGAGAGAGAGAGAGAGAGAGAGAGAGAGAGAGAGAGAGAGAGAGAGAGAGAGAGAGAGAGAGAGAGAGAGAGAGAGAGAGAGAGAGAGAGAGAGGGGGGGAACGTGCGTCACCCCAAGCATCACCATGACAATAAAGGGCGTGTGTTTTTTCTCCCTCTCTATTGACGTAATGAAATGTAACTGGAGGTAGTCACTTGGTACTGAGGCGGATCGTACTCAGGTCAGATAATCCTCAAAAGAGATCGGTCTAAGTGCAAATAGGGCTCAGGACGTTTGGTACTCGAGACACTTGGTACATTGGTTTACATTCACTTGGTACCATCCGCCCCAGTACCAAGTGAATGATGTAAACCAATGTAACGTGATTTTTTTTCCTTCATGCCAGTCACTTGTGTTCTCGTGCTCATGCTTTTCTTCTTCCTCCTACTCCTCCTCTTCCTTCGGCAAATTGTCGACGTCTCACATTCCTTCTCACCCCTTCTCACTCACTCCTAATTGAAAGAGAGCACACCAACCCCCCTCACGCACGCTGGGTGTATATACACTACGTATATACGAGTATCTAGCCCGCTGCCCCAATTCTCCGTTCTTCCACACACAAACATGCATACATATAAATGCGTACACACACAAACACGCGCACGCAAACTTGTTCCGTCATGCAGCCTGGTAATTGCATATGCATCCACAGTTTCAAACGAACACTGCAGTACAGGCGAATTTGAACGCACATGGACGCCGCCGCTGCTGCCGCATACTGGGAAAAAATAGCAAAATTCATAACAGAAGGAAAGAAGGTGTAGACAAATGAGAGCTTGTACCTGAATTCCTGCTGGTCTACATTACATGGAACGTACTGTCGCTTTGTTTATGTCTCCCGTTTTACAGCAGTGCTTCGTAAAGATTAAACTTGCACCACTGAACGCAGAATGGTCGATAATATATACTAAAAACAGCTTTCCAAAATACTGATTTCATCGAAAAGTATCAGTAAAACATATTCTTCAAGTGTCAGAACACGTCTGGATTTGCTGTAACATGTTCTAGTGTTGCTTAAGTTACTATTCCTATTGTTACTACTACTACTACTACTACTACTACTACTACTACTACTACTACTACTACTACTACTACTACTACTACTACTACTACTACTACTACTACTGCTACTACTACTAGTACTACTACTGCTACTACTACAACTACTACCATTATTATTGAAGTATGCTCCCCTTTCTCCAACACAAGGCAGCTCTCCAAACGTACATTCATAATTCTACTCGCTTGTGAATCTCTCCATTACTCTCCTTTCATTACCTGGGCCTCCTCCTCCGGTGTTCCCGGAACTCTGCCTCTGACGCCACTCCTCCACCCTGTGATGGGACCTTTAATGCTCATTTTTAGCCACTCTCTCTCTCTCTCTCTCTCTCTCTCTCTCTCTCTCTCTCTCTCTCTCTCTCTCTCTCTCTCTCTCTCTCTCTCTCTCTCTCTCTCTCTCTCTCTCTCTCTCTTTCTCTCATCCGGACAGGCAACCAACCAAACAAAGAAATAAACAATTCAATGCATATTCATTCGCCCGAAACTTTATATTAACACCTTTTTATGAATCAATTAATTAAGAACAGGTGTACATTATTCTACTTCATTTCCTTGATTTGCATCATTTTGATCATTATGCATTCCACTCAAACACTGGCTGAAATTCTAATTATTTATAATGGTTGAAGTTAATTAATAGTGGTAATCAAAATGCAGTAAAATCATTAAGTATACGTACTTATTATCACTACTTCCACGACCGTCACAACCGTCGCTTTCAAGCACCACAACCACTACCACCACCACCACCACCACAGTCATTACAGCAACACTTTTCACACTCCCTGTACAAATAAGAGACGCGGTCGGGAGAGCGAGACACCCGCACGGGACACCCAAGATCACAACACGATAAGTAATGACAGAAAGCTGCGGCGACAGGGACTTCCACCCAATTTGTCAAAAAGAGAGTAACGTTAATAGATGATCACGCGGCGAGCTCTTAATACCGGGAGTCCATCATGAGTGACGTGTTATGCCACCGACAGCGGATTTTGTCTAATTAATGAATTGGATGCATTATGAGACTTGTGTTTTAACTCCTGTATGCTGGGGGAGCTAATATTAATCGCGCTAAACAGACACCACGCCACGCAAGACTGCCTCACCTGACATGCGTATATTGCTGATTTATTGCCTTTTTTTTCAGTAATATGGCGATCCCAGACGATGCATGAAAAGGAAAAACATAAATAATATTCTAGAAGTCACAGGAACAGAACAAGGAGATAGAAAGAGAAATAATAGAATAATAGAATAATAGAAGAAAGAAGTGAGTAGACAGATAATAAGGATGCAGCAAGAGAATTCGACAATAGACACAGAGAAATGCAGTATACAATAGGGAATGTATAATTCTATATAATAATACAATGGAATTCTATAACACGGATGAGCTCAGAGTGAAAAGAGAATTCTGTGCTGTCAGTATTCGAAGTGGCTGTTAAGTTGTCACATTTCGTACGTATTTTCTTGTGCAGCCTCTGAGTAACTGTCACCAATGGATTTCGTAACATTTGGTTTCAGCCGAACCTCCTTTTACTTCAGCGCCACTCGTCCCTCATTCCTAATATCTTCCTTCATTACTCTCGTGCAAGTAATAAAGGATGGCATTCCCTATCCAAATATATACTTGTACGTAACTTACAAGACAAGGGAACAGAAGTGGCTATGTGAAGGACAGATCACTAGTCTTGTGTTAAAAAATCAGTACAGTATTTAATATTTCACGAGGAAATTCTTTTAATGGTTTGTATTTAAACTGTACATACTTCCTACTGTACAACCTTCATTACAACGTCCATAAACACACACACACACACACACACACACACACACACACACACACACACACACACACACACACACACACACACACACACACACACACACACAAGAACAACAACGAGGAAAAACAGGAAAACTACACAACCAACATTAGTAGCAGCAACACTAGCAGCAGCGTAGGGAAGAAAATTAAATTCCTTCTAGTTCTTCAAAAGTTAACCCAGTTATGTTGAGTATTCCTAAGAGCGAGGCGAGTCCTAATCCCTTGTCGCATTTCCACTGACTCAGCTAACCTCTATTCCCCCATGCGTCTTTCATATGGAGATCCGACAAAAGCTTCACTGAGCCTCGATTATGTCAATAGGGTACGTGGTTGTATGTTGGTTAGCAGCGACCTAGCTACGATGGATCTTCCAGGACCATAACACTCTTCTCTCGCATGTCCGTTCACAAAATGATCGGGTACATGGACGTGTCAAAGCAAGCGGTTTTATCTCTATTACGTAATACCACATTCGCTAGTTCCAGAATTCTTTCACTATTCCCGCTTACAGAGATTTGGTAAAGAGGCTTACGACTGAATACTAAATCTTCATTTTTCCTTCATCTTGCACAGATTTCGCAGACCTGAGGATTAGCTTCAATTTGATTTGAGACGAGACTTGCTGTATGCGTGTTTCATTTTCCCTTTTCACTTATTTTCTACACATTGCCGACCGCATGCATGTCTCTACATTTCTCTAGCACTCTAAAGTTATACATCTACATACAGTTTACATAATGCTCATCAGGAGAAAGTTATGTTACTCAAGTCTCCCTTAAGCTACTCTGGCCATTTCTTCTGAGACATGAAGAAAACCGCCTTGGGATTCACGTCTATCTCACAAGACACATTAGTCTGATTAATTGTCCCCACTTCTCAAATATATTTTCGACATCTCTCGTTAAGTCACTTGCATCTCCTCTGGGCCTTCTCTTGGTTGAAGATTAATTATATTCAATATTATCTTTTAAACAACTGGTGGAGATAATAATGGTAATAATAAAACAATATAGCCTTGGATCCGAATCAGTGTAGGAGTGTTGGTTAAAACGCGTGTGTATTCATGGAGGCTTAGATATCTTTTAGGAGGTAACTGATGCTACCTCCACCTCTTTTTCTTTTTCTTCTTTCTCAAACCTGTTCCCACTCCTCTTCTTTTTTTTTCCGTCCTCTTCCTCTTTATTACCATTATTAATATTCTCTTTGTTTCTTAGCTCTTTGGGTCTTTCCTCGTTCTACTACTAGTAGTAATAGCAGTAGTAGTAGCAGTGGTGCTGTTGGTGTTGTTGGTGGTGTTAGCAGTGGTGGTGGTGGTGGTGGTGTTAGCAGTGGTAATGGTGTTGGTATTAGTAGCGGCAGCAATATCAATAGTAACAACAATAGCAGAAGCACGAGTAATATCGCCACCTTATCAACAGAGGATTAATCTTTTAATTAAAAACACTATATTAAACGATGTGCGGGATGCCGGGCTGGGGTGAGCGGTTGGACTGAAACCACTATCAGTCAATAGCTTTACAACGTCACCGGGAATACGCATCTGCCACTACTACTCCTACCACGACCACCACCACCACCACAGGCACCATCACCACTGCTGCTATCACCTCTAACATCAATGCTGCTACATCTCTACTACTGTTATTAATACTATCAATACTGCTACAACCACCACTATCTCATATACTTCTACTTCTCCTCTTACTCATCCTCCTAGTCTCCTTGCTTCTCCTACAACTACTTGCTGCCTTAACCATCACTGCAATCACCACCACCACTCCAATGATAATGGTAACGCCAATATTAGCAGCAACAATACCAACAATAGCTGTGGCAGTAATGAGGGCGGCGATGGGTGTCTCAGGGCGGCAATATCCGAGCGGCTCCTGTGACTGGTAATCTTGACTGATTGGATTCGCGTCCTGACCTTGACTTAAGATTAATCCAGAATTACATCATGACGGAGAGAGATACACTTACTGCATCAGGATCAGCGAGGCAGGGAGCACGGGCTGGGGAGGTAATGTGGCACGTGACTGACCTCCCTTGGCTGCCTTGCACTGCCTGATTTATTGGACCGTGATTGTGGCGGAGGCAAATGCATACGTATCACAATAAATAAAGAAAAGAAAAAAAAGCAGCAAAGACCGACTGAAGCACAAAGACACGCATGCCCGCATCATCATCATCATCATTATCATTGCCATTATCATCAGTCATCATTATCATTCCTCATCCCTGAAATATGCGACTCTGCATTTCCTGCGTGTCATGAAAGTCGACCAGAATGGATTAGGACAGACTGCTGGAAACTCCTGAACCAAACAAACTTAGCCCTATACTTAAATAATTCACATCAAGTAAGAAACCGTAATAAATCCACAAGTTTCCAGGCGAAAGTAAAATATAAGACATATTTTTCCTACATATGCAGCCATTTGCTTCCTTTCTTCGGTACTCGTGCGGTTTTCTTAATTTAATTCTTTCTTATTTATCGTTCTTGGCGAGCCGTTTACTTCAGGAGCAGCATTATCTGTTTACTTCGTCAGGAGGAAAATACGAGGAATTTCCGTGGTTAAGACAAGCAGGAGGAGGAGAAGAAGGGAGAGGAGGAGGAGGAGGAGGAGGAAGAGGAGGAGGAGGAAGAGGAGGAGGAGGAGGAGGAGGAGGAGGAGGAGGAGGAAGGACGTGGTGAGAGATGGGGCAGCTAATATGTGTCTTCAACGTTAAAGTTTGTGCATTTCTCTCTCTCTCTCTCTCTCTCTCTCTCTCTCTCTCTCTCTCTCTCTCTCTCTCTCTCTCTCTCTCTCTCTCTCTCTCTCTCTCTCTCTCTCTCTCTCTCTCTCTTTCTCTCTCTCTTCATTGCCCACATCTTTCTCCTTATTCATTCAGGTGTTTTTACGTATCATCATCTTCCTTCCTTTACATTCCACTCTCCTTCCTCCTCTTCCTCATTCTTTACCATTTTTGTCTCGCTCCCTCATCTGTTCCCTTTCTTCATCTCGCTTTCCTTCTCGTTGTTTTTCATTTTCCCTTCCGTAACAGTTTTATCTTCTAAACTTTCAAATTCTTTTGGTTGCTTTCTTTCATGTCTCTTTTAGCAGTTGTGTCCACTTATTTTATATTCTTGTGTGTGTGTGTGTGTGTTTCTTCACGTTTTTCCTTGTATTCTTATTGTCCTCATCGTGTCTTACTGTCGTCTATTCTCGTATTCTTTCCACATTAATAAGAGTTTCTTTCCTTACTCTCCTGCACGTCATTCTTTATTAAGGATTCGTCTCTCGCATATTCCCTTTTGGTTCAATTCCTTTCCCTTCCTCCCTACACTCTTCATCATAATTTGTTCTTCCCCTGCTGCTCCTCTCCCTTCTTTGCATAAATTCTTCTTATCTAGTAACGCTCCTCTTTTATGTCTGTCTGTTTCTCTATTTGCCTGTCTGTTTGTTTGCCTGCTCGTCTTATTGCGTTTGTTTTTCATCCTCCGGTCTATCTTTCTGTTTGTCTGTCCCTCTGTGTCTATCAAACACACACAAAGGAACAAGCACGCGGGCTGTTGTATATCTTTGCTTTAACGATCCATTTGATAAAGTCCCCCAAAGCAAATTAAAGTCGAAGGTAAAATACAACGTCATCAGGGGTGAATTATAAAGCTCACTTCCTTGCATTCGGCCGGTGATAAATAAGAGTTGCAAATCAAGGCAACTTACATCAGAGTGTGCGAGTGTGCGAGTGTGTTCCTCTCTCTCTCTCTATCATCCCTCTCCTCAAGGGCTACTTTTGTCGTGGTAATGTTAACGGCTTTTTAAATGCTGCCGTAATAAGAGTGAATCGAGTGTTGTTATTTCCGTCTCTACCAAACGATGCACCGTCATTAATTACAGTCACTTTCGACTCGTGCAGATTTACTATTTTTGAACGCCCCCATAACTCTGCCCGGCATACACAATAACATATAATGATTTCTTTGTGAGTGAACGTAAATAACACATTCTCATCATAAATTCGACGAAAGATAACCTTCATTATGGACCGTAAAGCACAATATTGCTGCTAGCATCAAGAGCGTCCGTGTAACAATGGTAGGTAATTTCACAGTACCTAAAATTTTAATCGTTATCACCACCACCACCATCGTCACCACCACTACGAAAACTTCCATCCTCACCACCACCACCACCACCATCATCAGCGTCTATGCTTCCACGTTAGGACAAAATTCTCCCACAACTAATCTCTGCTCGCCGTCCGTCTATTCCACGCCAACATACCCACATTTCTCATCTCATTTTTCTTAGTTCTCTGCTCTTTGACATTTCTGGACTTGCCAATCTATTATTGAAATTGTCTAAAAAAGAAACACAACAAAGTTAAGTATACAAGAATAAAAAAAAAAAAAATGCTGCACAGGTTCTTAAAAAAAGCTAACATGTTTTCAAGGACAAATATTCTCGTATTGTAACATTACATCGCTCTTAAACGTGGCAATGTGCAAAGCAATGGAGGTTTCATCATATCATTCAGGGTTACGTGGGAATTATATTTACGCAATATTTCATGTTGACACCTGACATGCAAGAGAGCCGTACGAAGCAAACCTTGAAGCATGATTAATATTCGTGAAATATTAGTGTAAAGAGACACTGGAAATTATATACTTCTAACAAATACGAAGGACCGAACGATTAGTTGTGTACTGAGAAATCAATCTTCGTGCACTCATATATTTGATTATTTATATCACACTTTCACTCCCTCATGTGTATCCACATATAAGTTTTTTTTTATGTACTCATTGTATCCTGAGTTCAAAATATATACTGAGTATAAAATTTGAGTATAAAAAAGTTATTCAAGAACAATGATTGACCTACCCACTACTGGTGGCTCTTCATCCTTATGTCACCCAAGTGAAAGGGATTTTCCTATCGCTTTATTCTGTATTAAGAATCAGCCACTTTGAGGATAAACACAATGTTGGTACATGTAAAACCGCGTATCAGATTATGTACAGTTGAAAGCGGATTCATGAAAGTCCAGAACTGAGTACTGAAACACGGGATGTAAATGCCGTAGACTTTCACGCTAATCTGGTAGTTTTTCAGCTAGTTGTAATTGAACTCAGAAACTTGTTTGGATGTATGATCCCGTTTTTTTCTTCCTTTTTTTGTGGCCTTTGAGTAAGTATGCAGTATATTACGCGCACGGAGGATTTATAATGTTCATAATACGTTCCCGAGGGAAAGTATCTAAGAAAATACATACTTTACGCAGGTATGTATAAATCTTACACTGCTTTCTTATGATTGGAAAAAGGTTATAGCACATTGATAACATCAAATATGAATGCACATAATAATTATATTCATGCACATGACAAAAATAATGATGATTTTCATGGAAAATAACAAAACTGTAGCAACTAAAAAATTCAAGTACTTTCATTTTTTACGATTCCTCTCTCTCTCTCTCTCTCTCTCTCTCTCTCTCTCTCTCTCTCTCTCTCTCTCTCTCTCTCTCTCTCTCTCTCTCTCGAGCACGTAAATGGCAGTAATTCGTGCGGTATCAGGTTGCAAAGTTCTTTTTTTATTTATTCTTTTTACGAGTGCGGGAATGAAGAGAATGGAAGAAAATGGAAAAAAAGAAACCAAAAGAGATATAAGCGAAAAGCCACGTGTGGAGGAAAGAGGAGGAAGAGGAGGAGAGGGAAGCCAAGATAGAGAAGAAAAAAAAAGAAAAAAAGAAAACGAAAAAGAGAGAGAAGTATAAGATAAGAAAGATGAGCAGAAAAAAGAAGGAGATGCGGTAAGAGAAAGAAGAGGAAAAAGAAGAAGAGGACGAAAATGAGAGCAACGAAGAAGAGGACGAGGACGAAAAGTAAGAAAGAAAACAAGAAAAAAAACAAGAGAAAACAAGAAATAAAACGAAAACGAGAAATAGAAGAAGAAAGACGTAAGAGAAAGACGAGCAAAGAGAAAGAACCAAAGGGAACGTGACACACAGAAACCCAGCACACACCAGATACCAAAAAGAAAACCTTAGACAAACCCACGTAAAAGGAATCACATTCAAGAAGAGAGAAAGAAAACGGCAGACAGCTTTACTGCACGAACCATCACTACCTTTGTGTAAACCAAGGACAGAGAGAAGAAGGGAAAGACGCATGTTAGAAAAAAAAAAAAAAGGTAACAGAAAGTCTACGGGGACCTATAACAAGATTACTACTTTGTGTAGACTACTTAGGCGTGCTGGTCTTTACTCAACGAAAGACACAAGGGAAGAAAAGTGAAAAAAGGACGAAAGGAAGGAAGAGGGAGAGGCTAGACTCGAGAGGGAGGAGGAGTAGGAGGAGGAGGAGATGGTGGTGGTGGTGGAAAAATGAAAGCCTGGCACAGAACATAGCACTGTGAAAAATTGGAAGGGATTAAAGCAGAGAGAGAGAGAGAGAGAGAGAGAGAGAGAGAGAGAGAGAGAGAGAGAGAGAGAGAGAGAGAGAGAGAGAGAGAGAGAGAGAGAGAGAGAGAGAGAGAGAGAGAGAGAGAGAGAGAGAGAGAGAGAGAGAGAGAGAGAGAGAGAGAGAGTCAGAGTAGGAGAAACACCTAAACAAACAAACCGACAAGCAAGCAGGCACAGGCAGAATATTCATGAAGGACAAGGCACCAAATGATTACTTTAACCGGCAACTAACGACCAATCAAAACCGTTTATTTCACCCCTTACGAGAAGAATCACCTTTTCATTGGTTGAAACAAACCCTGCTCTTACACCTCTTCGTGAAAGAAAGATGAAATCTGATTGGCTCTTCACACGTCCATTAAAGCAAACAGGATTCCCATTGGCTAAGGCGCTGGAAAGACACTGACTGGCTCGCTTGCTTGCTCACTCAGTCGCTCACCGCTCGCCCACTCACTCTAATTAACAGAAATGCGAAGCTATGATCCGTCTTGCATCTCAGTGTGATTGGGAGAGAGAGAGAGAGAGAGAGAGAGAGAGAGAGAGAGAGAGAGAGAGAGAGAGAGAGAGAGAGAGAGAGAGAGAGAGAGAGAGAGAGAGAGAGAGAGAGAGAGAGAGAGAGAGAGAGAGAGAGAGAGAGAGAGAGAGAGAGAGAGAGAGAGAGAGAGAGAGAGAGAGAGAGAGAGAGAGAGAGAGAGAGAGAGAGAGAGAGAGAGAGAGAGAGAGAGAGAGAGAGAGAGAGAGAGAGAGAGAGAGAGAGAGAGAGAGAGAGAGAGAGAGAGAGAGAGAGAGAGAGAATGATAATGATAGAATAATGACGGTCTCTTTCATAGTTAGTGACCGCGAGGAATGGTAAAGAAAGGAAAGAACGGGAGGAAGGAAAGGAAAAAAAAAGGATAGGAAGAGAAAAGGATGAGAACTAGGAGGAAGAGGAGGAAGGGTTAGACAAGAGGGGGTTGGATGTGATGGAGGTTATATGAGGCAAAAGTGGATTAACGTTCATAATTTAGTCCGAAAACTGAGAGGAGAAAATATAGATTAATAATTTATTCATTTAGCAAGTCATAAATTGAGAGAAAGGTAGGTAGGAGGTAGACAGGGGGAGGGAGGAGAAGGAAGAAGAAAATGAGGAAAGAGTAAATGGAAAAATAGGTTGCAGATAAAATAGAGAGTGAAAAATTTATATTTGTTTGCTAAATTCTCAACATTCTCTTTTTCTTCCAGTTCTCTTTCACCTAATCATTCTTCATCACCTTCTTCCTCTCCATCATGTTCTTATCGAAGTTGCAGAGCTCCTCTTTTTCCTTCTTCTTTCCTCCTCCTCCTACTCCTGCCGAGACCCCTTCCTCCCTCTCATCCTTCCAACTTGGTGCCTCCTTTGCCTCCTCCTCCTTCTCGTCCTAAACAGACTCCTTCTTCCTTCTCATCCTCCCAACTTGGCGCTTCCTTTTCCTTCTCCTCCTTCTCCCCCGTTTCCTTCTTCTCCTCGTCCTCCTTCTCTTCCTCTTCCTAAACAGAATCCTTCCAACTCATCCTTCGAGCTTTCCTCCCTCCTCCTATGCTCGTCCTCACATAAACTTCCTCTTGCCCCCCTCCTATTCCTCCTCCTCCTCCTCCTCCTCCTTACTTCCTACCAGCATGCCGGGCGGAGTAAGACCACCACAAGTTGTCAGTCTGCCGCCGGAGGGCTCCCCACCTACCGTCGGGCGTGGCTGTGGAAGACAGGAGAAATATGTTAGCTGACGGAGGTAGATTGTTTCCAAGTACAAAATGAACACACACACACACACACACACACACACACACACACACACACACACACACACACACACACACACACACATATAAGAAGTGCGTATCATAAAATATCTGTAGCATTGTGTATACACTGTTTTGTACATTGACCTTATCATAATCTGAGGGCAAAAAAGACTCTGAGAGCAAAAAAAGATAAACTAATAGGAAAATGTATATGCACGTCCAGTTATTAAAAAGAAAACTGTTATTGATATAATTTAAAGATGTTGGTGGTGGTGGTGGTGGTGGTGGTGGATTAAGCAAGCTGTCAGCACCAACTTGGACTGAGAGATTCACCTTCGCTTATCGTGTTTCTGCTTCCTTGTGATACTTCCTTTGATTCGTGTGTCACGGGCAGATGTAGCGTTGATGGTAGTGGTGGTGGTGGTGGTGGTGGTGGTGGTGGGTGGAATGTGTTACTATGATGATGGAAGTGGTAATGGTGGTGCTGAAGTTTAATATTGTTACTATTGTCATTAATACTGACTTCATGGTTGCCATTATTGGTAGAGACAGTGGTGGTCAATACTGGAATGTTTGCAGTGATGAAGCTACTGATTTTTTATCGCATAGGGCAACGAAACTGGAAAAAGACTCCTTGAAGTTGGCAATACCTGAAGAAAACAGTGCAAAATCAAATCCAGAATGGCATAGCGCCTTGAATAATAAAGGCTGCATTCGTCTTGTGGTTGGAAGAAAGTTTGTAGTAGAGGTGGCGACGGAGTGATGATGATACAAGTGTGGCTCTGGTGGTTTTATCGACGCTGTGAGTCTGTGTGTGTGTGTGTGTGTGTAAGAGTAGTGTAGTGTGTGTGTGTGTGTGTGTGTGTGTGTGTGTGTGTGTGTGTGTGTGTGTGTGTGTGTGTGTGTGTGTGTGTGTGTGTGTAAGAGTAGCGTAGTGGGTGTGTGTGTGTGTGTGTGTGTGTGTGTGTGTGTGTGTGTGTGTGTGTGTAAGAGTAGTGTAGTGTGTGTGTGTGGTGGCAATGACAAATGTCTGCATAAATAACACACGCGCAATACAACAAAGAATAATGTCTTTGGTGAGCACTATTAGTCAAAGTAATAGATTTTCTCTCTAATCCTCCTTTATTTGGTATCTTTGCTGTTGCCCTTGATTTACCATTACAATTCCCCAGTGGCGTTGTCTTCTCTTTGGCTCTCCATTAATCTTTATTGGCAGGTGTTATTAATCATTTTTCTCTGTCGTCTATATTTTCCTTCCTACACTTCATCTCCATTCGTCTGCTTGCTTGTTTGTTTGAGCTTTGTTTATCATCCGTGAACATCTGTCTGACTCTCTCTCTCTCTCTCTCTCTCTCTCTCTCTCTCTCTCTCTCTCTCTCTCTCTCTCTCTCTCTCTCTCTCTCTCTCTCTCTCTCTCTCTCTCTCTCTCTCTCCATCTTCCTCTTTCCTTTGGAGTGGCGGTGTTTGCTTCTGCTTCCTCTCCTTCATCTTGCTTGCCTTTCCGCCGCGTCAAAACACCGAACAAGACTGACTGACAAATAAGGAAGAGCGGCTCTCTTCCCATCTCACACAACATTTTCACGAGCCTCCTCCTCCCAGCCTCTCCTCTCTGCGTCCTTTACACTCCCAGGGGTTTAAGTGTCCCCTCAAATTATTTATTATTTTTTACCCTCTCCTCTATTCTCATCTTTATTGTCCTTCTGCCTTCGTTCCATTTTTTCTCTTCCTCTCTTGATTTCGTGAGATAAATGTCAGTGTTTTGTGTGTGATTGTGTGTGTGTGTGTGTGTGTGTGTGTGTGTGTGTGTGTGTGTGTGTGTGTGTGTGTGTGTAGTATTTGTGTAGTCAGTTTACTTAATTAACATCACATGGAGGAGGTCATCTGATGTTGATTTCGCATTCTCTCTCTCTCTCTCTCTCTCTCTCTCTCTCTCTCTCTCTCTCTCTCTCTCTCTCTCTCTCTCTCTCTCTCTCTCTCTCTCTCTCTCTCTCTCTCTCTCTCTCTCTCTCTCTCTCTCTCTCTGCACTCTTTCGAAGGGTTCCCTCATATTTCCTAGAGTATGGCCCATCAGAGGGTTGAACTGGGTGCCTCCCTCTCCTCCTCCTTCCTCTTTTCCCTCACCTTGCCCTCTTCATCTTTATCTTTCCTTTTTCTCCTTCGCTTCTAACGTCCCTCCTTCCTATTCTCACTCCATTCCTCCTCAACCTTCTTTTCTTCTTCCTCCTCCTTCTCCTTCTCATCCTCCTGCTGGTGGTCTGATCGCTCCATATGTTTGGCCCCGTCGTCGTCTGAGGCAGTAAGTCCTCCCGAGTCTCCCCTCCACCTCGTAAACACACATTTAAATCTTGTGAATATGGGAGCAGGGTTCCTCACATCACTCTCTTTCATACATAATGCAGCTGTATAGTGGCAGTGGGTGTGTGTGTGTGTGTGTGTGTGTGTGTGTGTGTGTGTGTGTGTGTGTGTGTGTGTGTGTGTGTGGAGGGGGGGAGGAGATTATTCATGATTTACATACAGGGAAAAAATGCGGAGAATGAAATACAGTGTTTAAAAAGATATATATATTTAAATTGCGTGTCAATACTGTGTGATGTTTGGCCACACTAACTGCAGCAGCTATTTTTTTGTCGAGTACTGCGAGTTTTATTTAGATACTCATATCTGAATAGTGTCCTTTTTTTTATCTACTTTTTTTTTTTTTTATCCCTCGTTAATTTGATATTTCTTGCCTCAGCTCAACTAATCTTCCTTTATATGTACTTTAACTCGCTCGTTCTTCTTCCTCTTTCATTCATTTATGAACTCAGCATTTCATTCTCTCTCCTTCAATCCAGTTTTTCGCCTTTACATTTCATATTTCTTGCCTCAACTCAACCAACCTTCCCTTCTATGTACATTAACTCACTCGTTCTTCTTCCTCTCTCTTGTACCCAACACCCCATCCTTTCCCCTTCACTTCCTTGCTCTTCCTTCTATTCATCTCTTTCGCTCATTCCTGTCTACACCTTCTGATTTCTGAGTCCTCACAGAACAGGTAATTCTCATCCTCTTCCCTATGCTACGTTCCTCATTTTCCTTCCTTTCTCTGCCTTCCATTCACCCGCATCAACAGTACCTCAACATTTCCCAGTCATTATTCACCCTTGCCCATTTCCTGAACCTTCCCTCTCACCCTTCAACTTTGCACCTCGTCTTAGTAGGTCATTCTTCAGCCTTTCCCTTTTACCAACCTGGTACTGAACGATCCTTCCCTCTCATCCCTTCAACTTTGCTACTGATTTTAGTGGGTACTTCTTCACTACTTTCCCTTTCCTTAAATATTAAACGATTTTTTTTTTGTGGTGTCTATTCAATTCTACATTTCATTTTCTGTCTCTCACATTTCACATGAGTCCCGTTACTTTTATGTTTAACCTTCTCCCTCTTCTTATACTTTTTCTTGATTCAATACTTTTTTCTTTAATTTCTTGTAAGTACATATTGTTTACTGTATCATAGCAAAGATCCCTCCTTCGCTATGTCTTGAAATGATAAAAAATAATAACAAAATTCCAGGTTGTGTATTTTTCTTATACAAACTGTTATATCTATACGAATCAAATGTATCAGAATGTATCTGTCTCATCTCTTCAACTATACACAGTCTCTTCCGCTCCTAACACTGCCATATCCCTCTACATCTCTTCCACCAGCACGTGCCCTCCCCACGCCCTCCCATAATCGCCACCAAAGGGTATATGAACTTCATCGTACAGTGACACGAGCTCAGTATTCAAGTGTTTACTCTGACGTCACTGTCATGTCACACGCCCCCGGCACCTGACGTCATTAGCAGCTGGATACTTACCACTCCACTCCACCAGTCCTTGCTAGCCGCCCACTCCTGCTCCTCCTCTTCCTCCTCCTCTTCCCTTGCCACTCCACTCCTTGCTCACCGTCCACTCCCAGTTCTATTCCTCCTCCTTCTCCCTTACCACTCCACCAATCCTTGCTCACCATCCACTCCCAGGCCTCCTTCTCCTCCTCCCCCCTTACCACTCCACCACTTCTGCCTCTTCACTCACTCCTAGACCTTCTCTCTCTTCCCCTCTTCACTTACCACTTCCTACATCTCGCTGCTCACTCCTCGCCCATCTATTCCTCTTCCTCCTCTTACCACTATCCAGTTTCTCGTCACCCACTCTCAGTCATACTCTTCTTCTTTCCTTATTACGAGTACTCCACACTCCTTAGGCACGTACTCCTTACTCTTACTCCATAGCCATACTCTTCCAGCTCCTCCTCATTACTTACCACTCCAATACTCCTGCCTCGTCATCCATTCTACTCTTTCTCTCCTCTACCTCTCCGTCCCTCCCTTTTTCTCTTCCCCTCTCGTCCACTCCCTCCAGTCCACAAGTCCACCCGACTCTTCCCACCTCTCGCCCTTCCCGAACTCTTTCACTCCGTTTCTCTAATCCGTGTCCTCTCTCTCTCTCTCTCTCTCTCTCTCTCTCTCTCTCTCTCTCTCTCTCTCTCTCTCTCTCTCTCTCTCTCTCTCTCTTTATCTCTTGTTTTCATTCACATGGACACCTTTCTCTCTCCCTTTCCTACTCCCTTCTCTTCAGTCCCCTTCTTTCTTCCTTCCTCTCCCTCGCTCGCGGTCTCTTCCTCTCTCTTGTTTTCTTCTTCGCTTTCCACTTCCTGGTTTTTCCCTTTCCCCATCTCCCTCTTTTCTTTTAGTTCTGTTGCTGTCTCTGTGTGTGTGTGTGTGTGTGTGTGTCTCTCTCTCTCTCTCTCTCTCTCTCTCTCTCTCTCTCTCTCTCTCTCTCTCTCTCTCTCTCTCTCTCTCTCTCTCTCTCTCTCTCTCTCTCTCTCTCTCTCTCTCTCTCTCTCTCTCTCTCTCTAATACTGTTGTCCTTCCATTGTCCTCCGCTTTGCTGGAAACTGACCCTTTATATCTGTTTAATAAAGGTTTCGTTACGGTTAATAGCCTTTAATCTTCGTCTTTCTATCCCTCAATTTATTTCCGAGTCCCTCTAAATCCGCAACCATTTACTATTTTCTTCGTTCTCGTCGGTTCTACTCGCGCTGCAATCTTTTCCCTCTTATTGTTCATCTTTCCTCTGCCTCCGGGTACGTGCTTGCTTGCATTGCCGGCCATTGTACTGAGCATGCACACTCTGCTCCCATCAGCGTTATAAATAGGAAGGCATATCACTATTGTATTTGTGTGTCTGCCGATCAGAACTGTATGATGATCCCTAGTCTCTCTCTCTCTCTCTCTCTCTCTCTCTCTCTCTCTCTCTCTCTCTCTCTCTCTCTCTCTCTCTCTCTCTCTCTCTCTCTCTCTCTCTCTCTTAAGTCTTCCTAGCGACCAAGGCTTCCTCTATTAAAGTCGTTACGTTATTTTTTTTCCCCCGCGTAGAGCTTCCTCATAACTGCACTTTTTATGTTGATACGAAGACTAAATTCATTTCTCCTAACGCCTCTCTCTATCTCTCTCTTTCTCTATAAACGTTGTGTGTTATTTCTAATTAGAGTATAATTTTGTCTAAGCCTGTATGTCAAAAGCGCTTACATCGTCACAATCATACACCTTATCTTTGCATTTTTGTTTATTTCCACTAATCTAATATCTCTCTCTCTCTCTCTCTCTCTCTCTCTCTCTCTCTCTCTCTCTCTCTCTCTCTCTCTCTCTCTCTCTCTCTCTCTCTCTCTCTCTCTCTCTCTCTCATCTGACAGTCGTTATTTATTACACATCCCCGCCAATGTGGCCAGCATTGGCGTATTGGCTGCCGGGCTGCAGTGAATGGCGCGCCCGACACTGCTGGAGCCCTCACTCTCATTCCAGACACCGCCATGCACCATACAGTTTGCTCACGCTTCCTAGAGAGAAAACCCTTGACCTTCACAGCTGCATAGTCTCCCTTTAAGATCGATCTGTGTATGTTAAGTCTATATATCAGTAGTGCTCTGGATAAGGATTAGCTTGTATTGTGTTGTGTGGTATGTAGGAGTGCAAGGAAACATGGGAAGTTGCAAGAAGCGATCAGGGCTACACGTGGCAGTCCCTGTGTTAAACATATAGTTTTAATGAAATATTTACTGATCACACAAGCATCATTCAGGGATGAGAGATGAAAATTGCAGTGACATATTTCTTTTCCCCTTTTTTAGACATAAGAGAGGAAAACCCAAGGAAAAAATAACGAAAAAACATTAATTGCCTCTCATAAAGAAAAAAAGGAGCTAGTTTAGGTTAAAAGCTGCACTGAAATCTTATACCCGCAAATCTATAACCAATACGAGCTATGGATTATTGTTCCCAGCCGCTCTTAGGTTGACATAAAGCCTCACACCTTCAGAATAAGCAGACGCAGTTAAATCTAAACCACTCAATGGGGTAGAAATAACTACTAGTGGGGTCCGAACTCAAGCCCAGTGCATTGCCAAACTGACATTCCACCCACTGCGCAATTGTCTCCGTGAGAGAGAGAGAGAGAGAGAGAGAGAGAGAGAGAGAGAGAGAGAGAGAGAGAGAGAGAGAGAGAGAGAGAGAGAGAGAGAGAGAGAGAGAGAGAGAGAGAATGAGTAATAGGTTGTTCAAGCGAAGAAATGGAAGGTTAGGGAGTGAATGCCGAGTAAAATTTGGGACATGAACCAGAGGAGACGGAGGAGGAGGAGGAGGAGGAGGAGGAGGAGGAGGAGGAGGAGGAGGAGGAGGACGCGAAGAAGGAAAAATGAAAAGGAAAAAGAAGACAAAAATAAAAGTGGAATGGAAAAGAGAGGAAGGAAAACTTACGAAGAAACTAGCGAAGGGAGAAAATCTTGATGATAGTGGTAATAATTCAAGATATCGATGAGAGAGAGAAGAGATAGGAGGAGGAGGAGGAGGAGGAGGAGAAGGAGGAGGAGAAGGAATAGGTCAAGGTGGATAAGCAGAAGCAGGAAAAAGACGAGAATGCGGAAGAGAAGAAAATCGCTAGCATGAGAAGGAAAGCAGGAGAAGGAGGAGGAGTAGGAGGAGGAAGAGAAGATAGCTAAAGAAAACGTTAGCAATGACAATGATGAAAAGAAACAAAGACAAAAGGAAAAAGATAAAAAAATAGCATAATAGAAACAAGAAGAACCAGGAGAGACACACGAAAAACAACGAGACAAGGAGGCGAGAAGATAATGATGACAGAGTGGAAGACAGAGACAGCAACAGAATCAGCGACAGCGAGGGACATTGTGGTGGTGGTGGAGGCGGCAATGGTGATGGTAGAGGTGGAAGAGGAGGTGACAGGAAAGCACGAGACACAACCAATCAGCACCTTACTTTAAAAGGGAAACGAATACGTGTATAAACTTCACCTAACAACATTTGACGGCAGTGGTGATGGTGGTGGTGGTGGTGGTGTGTAAGGAAGGGTGAAGGCATTAACCATTGTATAGAGAGTGAGTTAAGGTGAGATTAATATTGATTTGTCTATTATCTCTCTCTCTCTCTCTCTCTCTCTCTCTCTCTCTCTCTCTCTCTCTCTCTCTCTCTCTCTCTCTCTCTCTCTCTCTCTCTCTCTCTCTCTCTCTCTCTCTCTCTCTCTCTCTCTCTCTCTCTCTCTCTCTCTCTCTCTCTCCCTCTCGCCAAAAGCTTCAAGGGGGCGTAAACAAACCGACATATTTTTTCCCTCATATGCCCCTCAAGTATGCTAGGATTTTTAAGCATCCCTGAAGAAAAATGGGGTTTCTCTCTCTCTCTCTCTCTCTCTCTCTCTCTCTCTCTCTCTCTCTCTCTCTCTCTCTCTCTCTCTCTCTCTCTCTCTCTCTCTCTCTCTCTCTCTCTCTCTCTCTCTCTCTCTCTCTCTTTCTAGTATGTTTTGCACAATGGCACAAAATGAACTGTTGGGGACAAAATATCTGGCTTGTAAAATTTTTGTTGTTGCTACTTCTTTGTAATCTTTGTGGGACGGAAAAATGTGTGTGTGTGTGTGTGTGTGTGTGTGTGTGTGTGTGTGTGTGTGTGTGTGGCAGTCACTTGACAACAGGAAATTAACGGAACTTGTACACACAAAATCGCGCACAGAATAAATATGAAAAATGAATAAATAAACACGCATAAAAATATATGATAAAAGACAAACAAGTAAACAAATTCCACTACACACACACACACACACACACACACACACACACACACACACACACACACACACACACACACACACACACACACACACACACACACACACAAATGAAACAGGAAAACAAAACAAAACACATTAGTCAAACATATACACTAATTAAAGTAAAACAAATCATAATGAAAAACAGAGAGAAAAATATTCAGGGCTGAGAATAGGACGAACGAAATCTGAAAGAGTCACTGGATGGAAGACAAAGCGCGGATGACACACACAAGACCAAGGTAGACTAACAAAGGAAAGTCTAATTATGTATTAGAAGCAATCAGTTCAGTGGGATAAGATGATGGGAGAACCTGAAGGAGTTAAAAGAGAGGAGACAGAGAGAGAGAGAGAGATAGACACACAAAAACCAAGAGAGAGAGATTAAGAAAGTCTCAATTCAATGGTTTAATGTAATGAAGGTTGATAATACAGGAGTGAAGGGTGTATGATGTGTGTTGGAGTGAGGGTGTGTGGGTGCGAGGGTGCAGGGAGGTGTAAGGGAGTGACAGGGTGTTGGCAGGCGGCGGGGGAAGAGTGAGTGGTAAGGGTGAAAAGGAGGGAAGCAAGCAAGAGGCTGCCACTACTATGTCTTAACCTCTTTCCTCCACTTCTTCTCTTTCCTGTTCCTCTATTGCTCTCTTCCTTGACTCTCTCTCTCTCTCTCTCTCTCTCTCTCTCTCTCTCTCTCTCTCTCTCTCTCTCTCTCTCTCTCTCTCTCTCTCTCTCTCTCGTTAGTGAGTCTGGCTTTATAACGTTCTATGCAATCTAAAAATACCTAAACTACAATGTCACACACACACACACACACACACACACACACACACACACACACACACACCAGGTCCAAATCGAATGTCCTGCCAGACGTACTTGATTAATTGGGCGCCTCCCTTTTCACAGTGTAGCCTCTGATCACCCACCAGACAATGGGTACTGACTAGTGTGACCCTGAGCCGCCCCTTTGTGTGTGTGTGTGTGTGTGTGTGTGTGTGTGTGTGTGCAACATTCCTGTCCACTTCACTAAAAAGTTAAAGGCTAGAGTAGAACCTTGGCTTATAGATAAACATAAAATACGCATCACCTTTCAAGATTACCGGGAAAGTGCAGATATTGGGCGGAAGACGAAACTTGGTGAAACTCTCGAGGGGTGCCAATGAAGAGACGGGAGAAGGAGGTAGAGGAGGAGGAGGAGGAGGAGGAGGAGGAGGAGAAAGTTGAGCAGAGTCGTTTCAGGAGTAAAATGATGGGGTTGGAGGAATGGACATAAAAGAATGGAGGCAGAGCAGATTGAGTAAGGACAGAGCATCAGGTGGAGGAAGGCAAGAGTAAGGGGGAGAGGAGAAAAAGTAGCAGGAGAGAGTGGGAGGGAGAAAGAGAGAGTGAGAGGGCGGAAGGTACGTGTGGGAGGAAAAAAAAAGCATAAGTGGGGGAGGAGAAGGAAAAACAAGTAGAGGGAGGGGCACAGAGTTGCTAAGGTGAGGGAGTAATTTGTGACTGGAAATCTCATTATAAAGTTTTATTTTTAGGACGTTGATGGAATGGAAATAAAGGGGTAGAGTTGAGGAAATGGCGAAAGGAGGACGAAGATAATGAGCAAATAGCGGCAAAGGAAAAACTCGGGGGGAAAATAAATACTGGAAACTGATGATGAGCATAGACGAACAATCACAGAGGCCAAAAAAAGGGAATGGAAAATGAGGCCAGACGTAATTATGATGGTGATGATGATGATGACGATGATGAGGATGAGGAAAATGAGCCTGACGATGATGGCGATAATTATCATGATGACGATAATTACAAAGAGGATAATGATGATGACAGAGAGACACTGCAAGCTACAACAACATTAGCAGCAGCAACAGCACTCCAATTCAGTAATGATAATTGGATTTGCCTTTGCATCGCCTTCCTCTTGCTGTTAATCTTACCTGTTTTTACGTCTGTTTATAATACACATCGCTTCTAGCAACACATTAAGATTTCATACACAAATCACCTATTTCATCACAGTCACTCTAAGAGCTGCTCTCCATTTAGAATTAATCTTACCTATTTTTACATCTACCTTCCTCCCACACACACACACACACACACACACACACACACACACACACACTAAGCTTCTGTATTCACGAGTCAATCCTTTCACCACACTCTCTTCTTTTCCTGCCTTCACTCTCTTACTTTTTAGGAGCTCCCTTCTACATGTTGTTAATCTTTTATGTTTTTATGCTCCTAATACACATTGCCTCTACACACACAGTCAGAATGTGAACACAGGAGTCACTCATTTCATCCCACTCAGTTCTTTACCCGCCTTCACTCACTTGCAATCTGGCAGCGTCTCTTTTCTAGTAATGTACTTCTAGTTTTAGTTTCTTTTCATGGCTACTACTTTTCTTGCTGCTGACTTCATTCCCTTTCTCCTTTGCATGTCCCTGCTACACACACAAACACACACACACACACACACACACACACGGGCGAATCTCTCCCTCCACTCTCGTCTATATTCTGTGCTCCTTACTAATGCAGGAGTTACTGAGTCGTTCCATTCGTTCATTCCTCTCTCTCAGCAAGCTTGGAAGGGTTAATTTGTCCGTCTCTGTTTTTCTTCCTTTAAACGTGGCTATCAAGACGCTTCGGACGCGGAGTTAACTTGTCTCATTGGAACTTCTCTTCCTGTATATTTCTTTTCGTCGTCTTTAATGGAGTTGTATTTACCGGGTCTTGTTTGTTTCTATATTTGCTTTAGATTTTTCTTGTAAACAGTGATACTAAAGATTGCAGCGGCGGTGTCATGGAGGAGGAGGAAGAGGAGGAGGAGGAGGAGGAGGAGGAGGAGGAGGAGAGCAACAACATCAGCAAAAAGAGCAACAAGAACAAGAACAACGACGCAGATGATGACGAGAATGACAACAACAACGTTTCACTGGAGATAATTGCAACATACCGGAGAAGAGGAGGAGGAGGAGGAGGAGGAGGAGGAGGAGGAGGAGGAGGAAGACGAAGAAGAAAAAGCAGGAGATACAGGAAGTCTATGAAATCAAATAGAGCCTCTGATCAAGAGAGAGAGAGAGAGAGAGAGAGAGAGAGAGAGAGAGAGAGAGAGAGAGAGAGAGAGAGAGAGAGAGAGAGAGAGAGAGAGAGAGAGAGAGAGAGAGTAAAAGCAAGGTCATGACGCAAGGCAGCTCTGCACTAATGAAGGGGAAATACTGACTTAGCGAGAGACCAGCTAGGCATTCACCTCCCGGACATCCCTTTCAGCCTCGCCCTTCCCTCCCTTTCCGCCTCTCGCTCGTGTCTTCCCTTCCTCACATCTTTCCTTTACTTTCCATCCTTAAATACCTCTCCGATCCCTTCTTTCCTACCTTTTTTTCCATCTCTCTCTTCGATCCAGCAACGTTCACCACTTCCTCCTCCTCCTCCTCCTCCTCCTCTTTGTCTCTTCCCACTCTTCTTTCCACCAACAACATCTCTAAAAAGTATAATTTCTAAACTAATTTATCTTATCCTTCCTCTTCATCCACCACATTTTCTTCCTCTTCCCACTACTACTTCCACAAACAGACGAATACAACTAACAGCATCTCTGAAAAGTGTAATTTCTAAACTACTTTTTTTGTCCCTACTCTCGATCCAACAATCTGCACCACTTCCTCCTCTTGCCACTTCTCCCACACGCAAACGAGTACAACAAGCACCAGCATCTCTAAAAAGTGGCATTTCTTAACCCGTGCTACAATTTTCATCCTCCATTCGTTCAGTTTTCTTTCCTTGTCTTGTGCACGTTTGGCAATAAAAAGTGTCCCTTGATGTCACGCAGGAGTATCTGCAGGGAATTTGCTGGTGAAGAAGGAGATGGAAAAGGAGGAGGAGGAGGAGGAGGAGGAGGAGGAGGAGGAGGAGGTCTTGAGGCAATGATCTCTGGCTCGGATAAAGGGTCTTTGTTCTTTTCTTAGACCGGAGAACGTTCCTGTTATTCCCAGCGTGAAGGGAGAACAACTGATATGTGCGCTCTCTCTCTCTCTCTCTCTCTCTCTCTCTCTCTCTCTCTCTCTCTCTCTCTCTCTCTCTCTCTCTCTCTCTCTCTCTCTCTCTCTCTCAACCTCAATGTGCCGTAACTTTGATCTTTCATTGTGGGTAAAATGCACACGTTGTTGGCATGCTTCTTTCTCCCGGTCCTAAAAAGTGCGGCTTGATTCCAAAAGTGTTGAGTGCGGGAGTGAGTGGATGTTGCCTGGGACGTCTGTTGCTGCCACATGGGGGGGGGAAGAGAGAGAGAGAGAGAGAGAGAGAGAGAGAGAGAGAGAGAGAGAGAGAGAGAGAGAGAGAGAGAGAGAGAGAGAGAGAGAGAGAGAGAGAGAGAGAGAGAGAGAGTATGTGTGTGTGTGTGTGTGTGTGTGTGTGTGTGTGTGTGTGTGTGTGTGTGTGTGTGTGTGTGTGTGTGTGTGTGTGTGTGTGTGTGTGTGTCTACTCCTATACATCAAGGGACGTCGATCAGTCAAACACTAATCGACTCACATCCTCGGGTCCCAGCTGCGTCCCTCCCTCTCTTCCCTCCTTCTCTCCCTTCTTTCCATCTACCCTTCCCTTCTCCCTACTTCTTTTTCCCTCTTTCTCTTCACTTCCCTCTTCTCTTCTTCCGTCTCCCCTTCTCAATTCACCTCCTCCCTCTTCCTATCTAGTATTTTTTCCTCTTCTCTACCCTTCCCTTTTCCAGTAATCTTTTAGCCTCTCCTCCTCCCTCTTTACTATTGTCTTTTTACCTCCCTATCTTTCACCCTTCCCCTTTTCCCTCTTTTTTCACTCCTCCTTCTCTTCATCTCTCTCCCCATCCCTAGTTTTACCTCCTCTTCCCTCTTCCTTTTTACTTACTTTCACATTCCACATCACCACCTACCCTCTATCTCTCCTGCTTCTCGTTCTCCTCATCTATCTCTCTCTTCCTTTGTGTTCTTCCCTTCTCTCTTCATATCTTCTCTTACCTATTCTTTTCTCTTTCTTTTTCATACTCTCCAACCTTTTTTCTCATTTACCTTACTTTTCTCCTTTCCTCCATGTCTCCCTCCCTCCCTCTCTTCTCCTTCCGCCTCTTTCTCTCCCTCTCCCTCACAGCTTTTTGCATCACAACACCGCCTATACTGCCATACCACCCGGAACTGAGCTCATTTCTGTAAAAAACACGAGATGAAAGGTTGAAAATACATGGCAGCGTAAAACTCGATATAAATTTCAGGTGATGAATTCTGCCAAACAAATAACTCATGTTGTGTCGTCGTGGGGTGACATTCGCTGAGGTCAATATGAGTGATACTGCCGCTGCTACTGCTATTACACTACTCTCTCTCTCTCTCTCTCTCTCTCTCTCTCTCTCTCTCTCTCTCTCTCTCTCTCTCTCTCTCTCTCTGGAAAGGAGGATGTTAGATAAAGTATAAAAGTAACCATACAGACAGAAAAACACATACACATCACAAGACTAAAAAAAAAAAAGAATCAAAGAAAAAAAGACACGAGAGTAAGATTATGACAAGAAAGAATCGTGGAACTACAAGATGAAAGGGAAGAGATATAAGAAGAGCGAGTGAGGTTTTAAGAAAGCCAACACACACATAGACACACATACACACACACTCACACAAGGACGGAGGTGGCTGAGGACACTAAGGAGGCGAAGATCCATCAGGTGAAGTAAAGAGTCAAGAGAGAGAGTCGAGGAAACGTCAATACATCACAAGACGGCGACGACGGACACAAGGAGAGAGAGAGAGAGAGAGAGAGAGAGAGAGAGAGAGAGAGAGAGAGAGAGAGAGAGAGAGAGAGAGAGAGAGAGAGAGAGAGAGAGAGAGAGAGAGAGAGAGAGAGAGAGAGAGAGAGAGAGAGAGAGAGAGAGAGAGAGAGAGAGAGTGTGTTTGTGTGTGTGCGTTGTTTTACTGGAAAGCATCACTGTTTTACGAGGAGTTTAATTACACGAAGCCATAATGCTTAATACTCTATACAAGTCTCTGATAATGATCGTAATGAAAGGGGGAGGATGTACAAAGCTTGAGCGTGCATGTGAATACCCTAATGACAATAATGATAATAATGATAATAATAATAATAATAATAATAATGATAATAATAATAATGATAATAATAATAATAATAATAATGATAATAATAATAATAATAATAATGGTAATAGTAATAATAATAATAATAATAAATAATAGTAATAATAACTCTAGCACCACTCAAAATCTGAAATACTCTTTCTACATACGTACAATTTTTTTCGACTCAGAACTAAACCGATGAATTGACAGACAGACGAATGGACAGCTCGATCAAAACCGCGGATATGAAATTTTCCTGCGTGAGTGGATGGCTGGAAATAGTAGCGAGGGCGAGAGAAAGAGAGAGAGGGAGAGAGAGAAACACCACCTCTAGCTCCACCTCCACCTCTAACTCCGGCACGCCTGTAGCTTAGTGGCCATTACGCTGTGAATAATGGCCGAATGTCTTTGGGGATTTCATGAGAGTGATTCACTGGACAATACTTCGGGGACGCTCCTGGCTCGCTGGCTGACCGACTGGCTGAGGCGAGGAGAGGAGAGAAGAGAGCGCAGACGGCAGCCATCCAACAGCCTCTACTAGTGCACCGACCTTGACCGCAAAGAAATCCTTGGTAGGTTCGGCGTTGCAATCACGTAGAGAAAGAGAAACGCCAAGCTCCCTTCAAACTGGATAGCGAAAAATGGACTTCGACAAATAGACGCCCGGCTGGTGGAAAAAAAAGGAAACAGAAGCAATTCCCTTCGTTAAGAAAAGAGCATAACAATAACTGCAGCCACACAACAGCTGTCTGAAGGTTCGAAAGACAGATGCGATTACAGCTGCAGGAAGAGGAACAAGATCACGTGCTTGCTACTACTACTACTACTACTACTACTACTACTACTACTACTATTACTACAGAAACACCGGTAGTTGTAAAGGAAAGGGGGATGTAAAATAGGAAAGGAACCATTAACAAGAGGGTACAGTAAGCAGGGAACACGAAAAATTTACATTAATGGACAAAAAATGTACCTGGTATAATTTGTGAAGCCTCCGGAAACTGACGATTATGGGGAGAACTTTCAGAGGACGGGAAATACACTGAGGCATGATAGGGGAAAAGGAGAACGAGGATGAAAATGATTAAGAGAATACGAATAGCAAACACTAAACAGTAGAACGGATATAAGGAAGAGGACTTGATGAGAATGAGGCAAGTGTAAGGAAGGGAGAGTGATAGACAATGGTACAAATACAGGGAGAGAAAAGGGGACGCAGACACACCGATACAATTACGGAAAGAGCGTCATTCAGCCGACGAAGGGAGTTTTGCGAGAGGCACGACACGAGGATGAAGGAGAGGAAGAGTGCAAGGCTAGCAGCGTTACTCATTCGCCTGAACACTGCGGTTGACAGGGAATCGAGGTATGGATCTTATGAATCTTTGTTCTATTTGTCCCTCTTTTGCCGCTCGCGCCCCTTCCACGAGCGCAGGGGAGCGTGAGAAAAGTAAAGCACTGCAGCACACTTCTAGACTACATTGACGGGAGAAGATTGAATAATGCATGCCAAGTGAACAAGGAAAACATAACTATTGAATGAATGACTCGTAAAACAGACAAAGAAACTGTGATTTAAATATTATGATGTAAACTTAGCGAACGAAAGAAAGGAACGGTAAGTAAGGTCATTTTGCGAGTATGGATTATGGATTCTGCGTATATATATATATATATATATATATATATATATATATATATATATATATATATATATATATATATATATATATATATATATATATATATATATATTTATATATATATTAATGATACGAATAGAAAGACATAATGCTGAAATAGATGCGACGCTACGCAGATACTCATAACTAATTCAAAAGCGATATGCAATAGAAGTGGAAAAAATTCATAAGCATTACAATGAAATGTAACTGCGCGGGGAGAGGGAGGGAGAGAGAGAGAGAGAGAGAGAGAGAGAGAGAGAGAGAGAGAGAGAGAGAGAGAGAGAGAGAGAGAGAGAGAGAGAGAGAGAGAGAGAGAGAGAGAATTAATTTTCAACACAATGGTAATATGTATTCAACTAATCTCTCTCTCTCTCTCTCTCTCTCTCTCTCTCTCTCTCTCTCTCTCTCTCTCTCTCTCTCTCTCTCTCTCTCTCTCTCTCTCTCTCACATGACCCTGTTCTACCTAACTTTCACTACCCTTCCCCTCCTTTCCTATCTATCAATCTATCTGCATTTTCACCTCTAAGCCCTCCCGTCCTACTCCTACTCCCTCTCCCTCTCTCTCTCTCTCTCTCTCTCTCTCTCTCTCTCTCTCTCTCTCTCTCTCTCTCTCTCTCTCTCTCTCCCTCTCCCCTCTTCTCCCTCGGGCAAATGTTTCACTCTTCCTAGATTGGGTGAATTCAGATCGGTTTAGGAAGACTAAGACGGAGCTGGACAGGACGGGAAAGGTTCAATTGCTTCCAGATGGGGTCCAGATATTTCAGAATTTATCACGCGCCGTTCATGAGGGTTTTCAAGACTAAAGGTGATGCATGTGCCTGTGTGTGTGTGTGTGTGTGTGTGTGTGTGTGTGTGTGTGTGTGTGTGTGTGTGTGTGTGTGTGTGTGTGTGTGTGTAGAGACGTGGTCAAGGTTGCCTTTGTTCATGTATTGGACATATGTTGTGGGCTGAAGTTGTAATTAGTAGGTGTTGTTGGATTATTTACTGTGTTTAAGTTAATATTTATGTGTTATGTATTATGAATAATAATACTCTCTTTTTATCTATCTATCTATCTATCTACCTATCTATCTATCTACGTATCCATCTGTGTATGTATATATATATCTATCTATCAATCTACCTCTCTGTCTATCTACCTATCTATCCATCTATCTATATGTGTGTATCTGTGTGTGTTAAAAGTAGATTCAGGTAATCTATAATAAAGAGCCATTGCAATAATTTTAGCACTTCTAAAGACTTTTTTATATTCTATCCTTCATGTTCAACTTTACGCTACGTCTCGTCAGGATGAATGTGCTTTAATTAGGTTAAGAGGAAGCTGCAGAGAGAGAGAGAGAGAGAGAGAGAGAGAGAGAGAGAGAGAGAGAGAGAGAGAGAGAGAGAGAGAGAGAGAGAGAGAGAGAGAGAGAGAGAGAGAGAGAGAGAGAGAGAGAGAGAGAGAGAGAGAGAGAGAGAGACTCCGCGTTCAAATTATTGCTGAAATGTATGAATTTCCATCACTTATATATCTATTGCTTGTATTAAGGACGGTGTTCGTTACATTTAGTTCTCTCTTACTGATATTTTCTTTTCTTCTCCTTTCGCCGTTTCCCTGGAGTGTGGGGTTGGCGCCATGTATAAGACTCCTCCACTTGTTCCTCTTCCTTATATCTTCCCCTGTGACTGCAGTTTTTCCATTATTCCATCCCTCCATCTCACTCTCTGTCTTCCCTCCGATCTTCTTCTTTTAACTGGCTTTTGCTGATATCTTACTGGTAAATGATAAGGAAACTATACTCGTTAAGAGATCAAGCGTAGGTCTGCCTGGATTCTCAGCGTTATGTGATCCCGTTAAATTCACTGCAAATTGAGGACAACATTACTTCCAGTGTCATTCTCGCTCAAAATTTACTATCTCTCGATTCTCCATTGTAATTATAACAGGTTGGAGAGTTATACAGTTATCAATTAATATCCTGCAGTGGTGATTTTTATTATTAACTCAGTCAGTCAGTCAGTCAGTCAATCTGTCTGGAAACTAAGACGAACAGGAGCATAGAATGTATATTTACTAAGCCAGTGATGTCGAGGTGATTTAAATTTTTATTTACAACTTTTTTATTGCCATGCATGCTGTATTCCTGAGCTTGTATACACGATCTACATCTCTCTCTCTCTCTCTCTCTCTCTCTCTCTCTCTCTCTCTCTCTCTCTCTCTCTCTCTCTCTCTCTCTCTCTCTCTCTCTCTCTCTCTCTCTCTCTCTCTCTCTTTCAAGCGGTGTCCGTGTACCAATCAACAAGCACAGTGTTTCTCCCTCCCCTGCCCTGATGCGATACGCGACACAGATTACTACAGATGTATACACGCGTTTGTCATCACCACGGACACCAAAAACTGCTTACTTCGCTTCGAGCCTCAAGAAAATGAAGAAATGGAAATTGATGAAGCTATGGGGCAGTACCAATGACACTATATGGTTTAATTACGCTGATAACAAAAAAGCTATCACTGACACCGAAAACTTGCTGTAAATCAAGAACCGAGAGTCACAAGCCGAGCACTGACATTGTAGAGTCACTGGGGAGAGAAAGATGATCACTATTATTACATGCAGATCTGACAAGACTGCTTCCCTTAACCACACGAAGCTCCCAAACCTTCCGAATGATGAGCACCGCCAAGTCTTTCCTTGTATCCATTCACGGTGTTCTCGTCTGGGAGAAGCAAGTCAGCATCATTTTTGTCTGCGTCCATGTCTCTTGTAATCTTAAATAGCCCGGCTTCCCTCTCTTCGGACTGTGAAATATATGCACCCTCTTTATTCAGGTGAAGTCATGTGCTCGTCTGCTCGTCTGCGTGTGGTTATAATGTTTCGTATAAAGCAAAGCATCTCAAGAAGTTCAAGGAAATGTTCTCATGCATCGTCATTTGAGCCACGTGTAGCAGCTCTTGGGAAGCACGTGGGTCTTGAACTATCCTCACTTTGCCTCACAAATACCTTAAAGACATTAAGGTCTTCATTACCCTCAAATCTTCATCACTCCTCACCTGCACGGCTCAGTAATCAGGTTGTTAGTGCCGGGTCATTAGGGACCTTTAAAAGAAGATTAGATAAATTTATGGATGGGGATGATAGTGGGAATAAGTAGGTGTTTTATATAAGGACTGCCACGTATAGAATTGATGGCTTCTTGTTATTCCTCTTATCTTCCTGCTTTTCCTATGTACTTATCTTCTTGTTCTTGTTTTTGTTGTTTTTGCTGGAACTAGCCAGGCATGTTATATAGAGGGACAGCCACGTGTAGGCTGATGACTTCATGCAGTTTCCTTATATTCTTATGCTATTATGTTTTCTTGTACGACCGGCATGTTAGCAACTATTCAATCACGACCTGCCCGGCGTTGATGTGTCGCAAATCTCACAGACATCAACAACGGGATGAAAATATAGAGCTTCATTTTCAGCATTGTAAATATGATGAAAAACATTATGAATCCCATGTAAACAAGCTCACTGTGCCGGATGAATCATGTAGTGATTAGGCTGATAATTCCATATATTAGTCCATTCTAATATTTGTGCCGTAAACATTTATTTGGCCTGATAACTATCTTTTCTAAATAAACAAATATCCTGTCACCACCACCACCACCACTACTACTACTGATACAACTACTACTACTACTACTACTACTACTACTACTACTACTACTACTAAAACTACTACTACCATTGCTATTGCTAGTATTATTATAGCAAAAGTAACAACAACAATACCCACCCCAGCTACCCATCCACTCACCCACCCATCCACCCACCCACACACACACACACACATACTAATTGAGTGAAGTACTGGCATGCGGCCAAGAGCAGGAATTAACCACTTTTTTCCAGCATTTTTATTAGCAGGAGCATAAAGACGAGGTGTGTGGGACGGGGAGCGGAAAGGACAGGAGGACAGGGTAACAGGGCGACGTGACGGGAGACAAGGGTGGAATGGGGTGGTGTTGGTGAGTGTGGCAGTGGAGGTGTACGCGTTAACCTAAAGACAAACCTAATTACAAGAGAGAGAGATACATGCAGTCATCAGTGCTATCAGTCCTCATCCATCAAGGTCCCGGTGTGACGCTGAGCAGAACGAGTGTCACTTTAGCTCACCAGATAAAAGAATGGTGAAAAAAAAGAACATGTCTCAAATCTATAATGCAAATTTGGCGAAATACAAACATTCGGATATTTGTGAATGTGTGATACGTAACAGTAGTTTTGTCTGTCTGTCAAGCTGTCCACCATTCTATTAATCTCTCTTAACTTCTGCGTACTTATTGAAATACAAATAAATAATGTGACTATTTGTGAATTTGTAATATTTAACATTCGCCTGTCTGTCTGCCAACGATCATCCATTCCTTTACTCTTTCCATTCATCTGTATACGTATGTCTATTAAGTCTTTGAATGTTACAGCTTCTCTTCAAGCTTGAAATAGTTTGGGTCAAGTTTAGACCATGATTTCAAAAGAAACCTCCGAATGGAAACAGAATAATCAAACACTTTAAAACAAGTAATTACATTTCTGAGTATTAAAAGTATTATATTTTCACTCAAACATAAGTATAAAGACTCACTCAAACAAGTATAAAGACAATACTGCCAGCTGAAAGCCTATATTTTATTTATTTATTTACTTTCTTGGTAATTTAAGTCATTTAGAGTTACGCAAATGAAATGCAGTGTTATATTCCTACTGAAACGAGTGTAAAGACAAATATGCCGCCATTTCAAATACTATATTTTAATTGTTTGGTCATCAAAAACCGTCTCGAGTTACGTAATTGAAATACAGTGTTATATTCTCAGTTAAATGAATATAAAGACAAGTGTAAAGAGAGCAGCGCCGGTGCAGCCTTCCGCGCCTCACTATCACTTGGCCTCGTCTGGCTGGCTGCGCGGCCCAATAGTCCGTGAAATGAATCAATTCCTCGCGCATCCACTCCACCGCCTCAATTGGGACTTGCTGATTCCCGGCTTCCGTAATTCAAACACGGAACGGAGTGATCACGATTGTGTTAAGTGTTCAATTACTCCAGGTACTTTTTTTGCTGATCCAGGCTTTCAGTAATTAATGTAAAACAACAAAATACCCATGATTGGTAAGAGCGTTAAATTACTGGCCGTACTCACATTTTTTTTTTCTCTCTCTTGCGCAAAAAAAAAAAAGCTGAGCGTATGGAATTACATCATTAAACAGCCAGTCGTCATGTACATATTATAATTTACAAAGGGATTACGTGCACATGATACTTTAAGCTGGAGCCTCTTTATTCATCTCATTCCCCCCACCCCACTGCTCCCTCACCTCTCCTCTCCTCCCACATCCCAAAGCTGGTGAATATTTACCACACTCATTTGTCTCCGATTTCACAAGTTAATTAAAGTACGACGAGTGGATTCTGACGCTGCGTTGAAAAAAATAAGCATTGCCTTTTTGTGATACCCGAGGAGTGGCGGTGTCCTTTCTACATACAGCGTTCCCACATATACGTACGTTCTAGATATTTCCCCTAGCGAAGGCAAACTGTATTATAACTTTAACGACTTTAACGTTCGGACAAGAAAGAAAGAAGGAAGGAAGGAAGGGAGGAAAGTAAGAAAGAATGGAAAGAACACCTCGCCCATGAAGGAAGGAATAATTAGCGCCTTGAAGGAAGAAAAGGAGGTTAGAAAGAAGGACGGAAGGAAGGAAGGAAGAAAGAAAAAAGTAATGGTGGAAGGATGGAAAGAACACCTCGCCCATGAAGGAAAGAATAATTTGCTCCTTGAAGGAGGGAAAGAAGGAGGATGGGAGGAAGAAAGGAAGGAAGGAAGGAAGAAATCAAAGATGAAAGGAAGGAGGGAAGGAAGGAACACTCCACTCTTATGGAAACGAAGGAACAAAAATTAACACTTATCCCCTGAGAAAGGAGGAAAAGAATAAAACAAATGAAGAAAGAAAGAAATGAAGGAAGGAAGGAAGGAAGGAAGGAAGGAAAGAACAAAACGCACACCTAAGGGAAAGAAGGAAGGGCAGAAGGATGAAAGAACTCAAACTGAAAGAAAGAAGGAGAAAAACACCTCTGAAATAAAGAAGGAAGGAAGGAAGGAGAAAAGAAGAAACAATTCACACTGAAAGAAAGAAAGAATGAAGGAGCATTGTACCCTTAAAAGGACGAAGTGAAGGGACACAGCACACCCTCGATGGCAGGCAGGCTGGCAGGCACTCCCCAATCCAAGAACAGCCCTTCAATATTCTCAATACAAGTTTTTTTTTCCCTTCCCTGCGTCTGTATGATTCGCAGCTCCATTCCTTTCCCCTCTTCCGTTCACACTATTCATTTCTTTCCCCTTCATTTACTCAGTCCCCTGCCATTCCCTCACCGAGCCTGTTCGCGCCCTTCCTCTCCTCCCCTTCCTCCCACATCCTCTCACACTCACCCTATGCTAATCAGTTCTTTCATCACGACAGGACACACACTTGGTAAGAGTTCTCACACGCCCTTAAAATACTGCTTCTTCACGCTCACGTTCACGCAAACACACACACACACACACACACACTTGCAGGGGAAAAGGTTGGGAAGAAGAACGATGCAGATACACAAGCAAAAGGAAAAAAAGGCTTAAGGAGGAATAGGAGAAAAATCTATACACAGTCTCTCTCTCTCTCTCTCTCTCTCTCTCTCTCTCTCTCTCTCTCTCTTTCGGGTGCTCTTCTCGACTAATCTTCAATATGTCTTCCCAATTTCCCCCCAGATAACTTCTCGTAATTTTCAACAATATCTCAATCAGTGCGTCTCCCTCCTTTTACTCCTCCTCCTCCTCCTTCTCCTTCTCCTTCTTCTCTGCATCTTTCCACCTGCTTCTCCTGTTCCTTCCTCTGTTCCTTCACGTCCTCTGCATAACCCGCCTGCCCAGTACACACCGGTAAAGGGGTTCCCAGAAGAAAGATAGCAACGTAAATCTATCTTACTACACCGTCATTTAGTTCAGCTTAATTCCTTCCAGCGGCGGACGCATGGTGGTAATGCTGGATTTGTATTGGCTGCAAGAGAAAGCGAGAGCGAGAGCGAGAGAGAGAGAGAGAGAGAGAGAGAGAGAGAGAGAGAGAGAGAGAGAGAGAGAGAGAGAGAGAGAGAGAGAGAGAGAGAGAGAGAGAGAGAGAGAGAGAGAGAGAGAGAGAGAGAGAGAGAGAGAGAGAGAGAGAGAGAGAGAGAGAGAGAGAGAAATGGAGGGATTTATTAAAGGTAAAACGGTAGAAGAGATAACAGTAAGGAAGGAAGGAGAGGAGGAAAAGTAAGATAATAAGTAGAGTAGTGAAGGATTTAGAGGAGGAGGAGGAGGAGGAGGAGGAGGAGGAGGAGGAGGAGGCGCCGCTTTAGGAAACAATATTATTTGCCGGAGGAGACTTTATGGGAGGATTTTTAACGAGGGCGGGAAGTTTGTGAGGAGGACAGAACGTGGAGGAGGAGGAGGAGGAGGAGGAGGAGATGGAAGGTAGGAAGGTAGAGGGCGGGAGGGTAAGGTAAAGTAAGGACTAGTACGGTGGGGGAGGGTAAAAGTGGGTTCCGTGGGCAGGAGAAGGAGGAGGAGGAGGAGGAGGAGGTGGAGAAGAAAGTCTGCAAGTAAGTTACGAGAATAAGATACGAGGTGGTGGGGATGGTGTTGGAGTTACGACACCGCCACCATCACCACCACCACCACCACCACCACCACCTCGCCTCTCTACCTCTACCGGCCAGTTAGCGCGACGTGAGTTATGAGAAGATCCCACCGAATAACTTATCAGGGGAGACGTGAAGCCGTGTGCGAGAATTACGACCTATTTAGGACATGTGTACTAATGACCCCATTTTGCTTTACCGTCACTTGGTACTCAGGTCAGATGATCCCCAAGACGGATCGGCCGGAGTGCAAACAGGCCTCTGGACATTTAATTCCCTTAATTTTACGACGAATACGAGGACGAGGACGAAAATTACAACGGGTCCTGCGTGACTTAAGCAAGTCGAAATTCTCATAGGTGGAAAGCACGCAGGGTGAACTGTGTGTGTGTGTGTGTGTGTGTGTGTGTGTGTATGTGTGTGCGAGGGTGTGGGTAAGCGAGCGTGCGTGTGGTGAATAGGATCTGTGCTGGGGTAAATATTAAGGCAGGACAGAGCGCTGAAGTGCGAAGGGGAGAAAGAGAGGAGAGCTTGAAGTTACGCAGTTAAGTTACGAAGGTGAAGTAACGCTTTACGACTAATGAGGGCGGGTGAGGGAGGAACGGCAGGTGAGGGCAGAGAGAGAAACAGCAGTAAAGGGTGAGAAGACATGGAGAGGGCGCTGAGACGACGGGTGTGGAAAAAATAGTGTAGAAAATTTGAAAAGAAAAGAATGGATAGGAGGAAACTGGAGAGGATTTTAGAGCATGGAAAGAAAAGAATGAACGGAAACAAAAAGGTAGAAGGAAATGGAAAGGAATAGAAGTAGAAAAAAAAAATGTATAAGAAGAGAAAAAGGAGAGGATTGGAAAGCATAGAAAGAGGAGAATAAAGGGGAAAGAAAAAAGAGATAAAAACTAAGTGAAAAGGAACATAACTGGAAAGTATGAGAAGGAATAATGAAGAGGGAATGAAGAACAGTAAAGGAAACAATAGAAAAAAAGAAAAAAGGAAAGAGAAAATAAACAAGATAGAAAAAAAGAAAAGGAAAAGTGGAAGCAAAAAAATGCAAGGGGGAAAAAAAGGGAAGGGAAGGGAAGGGATGTGAAAGTTTAAATGAAGGTAATGAAGCGGGACGGAAGGGAAATTAAGGAACACGGGAGAGAGAGGGGTGTAAAGGGAAGGAAAGAAAGGGGATTTGGAAGAGGAGAAGAGGTGATTGGAGATAAAGGTAAGGAATGAGGAAAGAAAAGTAAGCGAATGAAAAGATGAAGGTGAAATTTATCTTACCACCATCACCACCACCTCCACCGTCACCACCACCACCACCACCACCACCACCGGCACTACTTACTATCTCTAATCTTTCATCAAGGTTCAAGCAAACACATTAAGTTGAAAGACGCAGGAATTCTTCATAAATATAAAACAACACAACAGAGAGAGAGAGAGAGAGAGAGAGAGAGAGAGAGAGAGAGAGAGAGAGAGAGAGAGAGAGAGAGAGAGAGAGAGAGAGAGAGAGAGAGAGAGAGAGAGAGAGAGAGAGAGAGAGAGAGAGAGAGAGAGAGAGAGAGAGAGAGAGAGAGACCGCCGGAAATAATGAACCAAAGGCAAACACTGAGCTTCTGTAATTGAATAATGAAATGAAAGAAGAGACACACACACACACACACACACACACACACACACACACACACACACACACACACACACACACACACACACACAAATACACACGCAAACACAAAATATTCGTACAAAAAGGCCACATAATCACACGCCATTAAACAAAGGAGCGAGAAAACATTACAGAGACACAAAGAACTTTATCATATCCCTAATGCGCCGCGTCTCTCCCCGCGGCCCACACCACTCCCCTTGTTTTAGTCGGCTTCCGCAGCTGGGGAGGCGCCGGGGGTTGCGGAGGACACGCTACAGGGGGAGAAAGATGGGAGAAAAGGTGCTGGAATACTAGAGGAAGTGCTGCAAAGGTGGAAGGGGATGTTGGAAGGCGGGAGAGAAGTTACTGGGCGGGGACAGGAGAAGCTGGAAAGGAAGAAGAGACGCTGGAAGGAAAAAGATGCGCTGGAAGAGGATGTAAGGCTCTGAAGTTGGTTAACAGACACTAGAAGGGAAAAGAATTGCTGGAAGGTTGGGTAAGAGACTCCAGCAGGGGAAGGAGACACACTGGAAAGAAGGACACAGCACTGGAATGGACACGCTGGAAGGAATGAGGAGGAGGCACTGGAAG
>NC_087158.1:30284539-30312039 GCF_035594125.1 Scylla paramamosain | reverse complement strand
AACGAAAAAAACAAAAAAAAAACAAAGGAATTTACACGGAGCGGAAATTATGATTAAAAATAGAAACACGTCTCGGCTAAGACCTTAAAGAATGCATATATAATCAAAAGGTACAAAAAACACCTGGCGATTCTAGGCTACAAAGATTGCAATAATAACATCTTTTGATCGTGTTTTCCTTTGAGAGAGAGAGAGAGAGAGAGAGAGAGAGAGAGAGAGAGAGAGAGAGAGAGAGAGAGAGAGAGAGAGAGAGAGAGAGAGAGAGAGAAGAGAGAGAGAGAGAGAGAGAGGCTAAACTATTATTACTGGTACAAGCGGTACATTATGCTGCGGAAAAAAAGGGAACTATTACGAAAAGGAAACGGCGGAGCGAGCCAGCGAGGATTACTCAGAAGAAAAGTGTGAGATGCGTGTGGGTGCGAAGCTTACTGGTGGAGAGAAAAAAAATTGAGGGAAGGAAAAAAGAACACACTAAATACTCCGAAACTTGGATGATAAGATAAAAAGAGTTTAAGCAAACAAACTTGAAAGAAACCAGCGGCCATCACGAGAAAAAGAAAGAAAAAAAATGAATGTGGGGGAGATACTAAATTAAGGTATGAAGATACAGAAATAAAATGAATAGTGAGGAAAATATTGAGGGATTACAGAGAAGAGAAGGCAGAAGAAAAAAAAATAATGAGAAAAATAAAAGCTTGAAGACTCACCAATAAATTAAGGAATAAGATACAGAAGATACACAAATAACGAAGGAAATAGAAGGCAGTCACAAAGAAATGAAGGCAGAAAAAAAAAGTAATGAAAGAAAATAAAAGTTAATGAATTACTAAAAAAAAATCTGATACAACAAAAAGGACGAAAGAGGAACATTAAATAAATAAAATAAAGGATAAAAAATAATAAGACAGCAGACAAGACAAAAAAAAAAAAAGAGAGAAATACTTTAGGGAATCTTCAAGCATGTTAAAAAGAGAATGACAAAAAGAAAAAAAAGAAAATAGAGAGAGAATGACGAAAAAGGTACACAGAAATAATCAAATCAAACAAAATTTAAAGAAGTAATAGAAGAAGAGACAAGAGAGACAAGAGATAGTGGAATAGTTTAGGGGACCTTCAGGCATGTTAAGCTGGCAGATAAAGGAGAATAACACGTTAGGAGGGAAGGAAAAATAGGGAGGCAGGAAGGTGTCATCGGCAGCTCCTGATATTTACTGGAGACCCCGTCGGGCGCGGCCATTTTTCCAGCGCCAGGAGGAGGAGGAGGAGGAGGAGGAGAATATTAGCAAAGGGAGATAGTAGGAAAAGGAAGGATATCATAGGAGGAAAGAAAAGGAGAAAAAGCGCAAAGAAGAGAAGACGTAGGAAGGCAACGAATAGGAGGAGAAGGAGGAGGAAGAGGAGGAGGAGGAGGAGAAGGAGGAGGACGGTCAGGTGATGGATGGTAAAGACGAGGACGTACAAGAATATCAAAAGAAAGAAAGAATAAGATGAACTGAAACGAAAAAAAAAAGATTGATGAGGGAATACAAAAAAAACAATAAAAAAAAAACAAAAATAAAAGATATGGAGGAAGAAGAGGATAAGACGGAGGAGGGAAAGGGAAGAGAAGATATTATAAAAGGAAGGAGGCGAGGAGGAGATGAAAGGAGTGGAGTAGAAGGGAGACTAGGAGGAGGAAGACGAGGAACAAAAGGAGGAAGAGGAGGATAATGGAAAGAAGGAAGAAAAAAAGAGAGGTAGAAGACGGATGGAACACACGTGAGTGCACAAGAATATTAGGGGAAAGGAAAAAGAGATGGACAGACACACACACACACAAAAAAAAAAGATAATAATGTATAGCAAGAAAGAAAATATATTTTGTTTGTGTTATGTGAAGATGTGCTCTCATAATTACTACTATTGCTATTGTTGTTGTTGTTGCTGTTGTTGTTGCTGTTGTTTGCTACTATTACTATCCTGAAGGAAAGAGAGACGGAATAAAAAAAAAAACTTATACCAAAAAAAAAATCTAAACAATACGACAATTATCGAAACAAAAAACGAAAAAAAAAAAAAAACACAGCACCTCTTTACACAAGCACATCTGTAAACAACACTCAACATTCCTTCACTTCACATTCATTTGTATTCACCTTTCACTCCATTCACCGCAAGTCGCTTCCGTCAACACCCAGCAACCCCTGAGTGGCGTTCCCGTGACTCGCCCAGACCACTTCCTCGTGATTAATTACAACCCGGATATCAGCAGTGCGTCGCTTGTCTATTGCCATCATCGTCCCCGCTCCCTCCTCCACACTTGCGTCTTCTGCCTTAATGAATAGTAAGCGATCCGGAGATTCCCTAACACCTCCCCATTCTGTCTTAGTTCTTCTCTTCTGACTCACACTTAGGGGTATTGATTTGTTTGGTATCTGTGAGGTAGTTTACTTTTTTTACTACATTTAATTTAGGCTTCTGTAATTCTTAACATAGCACGGATATTTCCATTTATGTTTTCAGGCTTTCTCTTCCCATAAGCATCTTTGTGTTTCCTTTTAACGTATCAAATTCTAGTTTTTCTATTTTTTTTTCTATTTTACACATCTACTAATTTGTAACTGATGATTCTCATATATGTATTAAATTTCTACGATATATTCCAACTTACGTATTTTTCTACATAATACACACGTTTCTGTACATTTCCCTAAACCATAAATCAAAGCAACTCACACTCGGCCGTGCTTATTCTTCAGAAGCTTCATATCTCGCGCATCTACTTTCCCGAACCCCACATTGAAATGACGGCCATGTATCACCGGGCACACAATGCGAGCCAGACACCTACACATTCAGTTGTCTTCGCCTCCCTTCTCTCTTCAGTCCTCTACATCCTCTACTGATTCTCTTTCTACACCTCAGGCACGTATACTCACATCTCTCTCTCTCTCTCTCCCTCTCTCTTTCCATACTCCTTTTTCACTGTGCTATAAAATTTCAGGCATCCACATACAATTAGATATCCTTCTCTCCCTCCATACATTCACTCGTCCACTACAGCCTTTACTTCCTTTCCTTCACATCTCAAACATCCACACTCACAAAACCTTTCGTCTGCCTTCAAACTCCATCTCCAGAGACTAAAACGTTAGATGCCCACATTCGCAGACAGTATTTCTCTCTCCCTCCATAAATACATCACTTGAAGCGTTACTCTAACCTTTAGTTCACCGCCCACAAAAGCATATATCTCTATTAGCTTCATGGAAACCCCCCTCCTCCCTTGCTGCAACTATATCTCAACTAAAGAATTAATTTTACCTCCGATTCCAATGTTTCACTATTCAAAGTTATACATGTTTGTTTGTTAGGTATAAGTCTAATTCATCTGGTCTCAAATATATTTTCTTACCATCTTAATCATCCTTTTTTCATAATGTACTGTGCTCGAAAATTCGGTTATACTATTTAAGGTTTTCCCCACTATCCTATATTAGGAAAAGTACCATGGTAAAAAAATTTTCTACGTTTTCACTTGATGCGTATGGTGCAACTAATACTACCACCCTCGTTTCACAGAATTTCAACTGAACACCAGAAGGATATTTATGAAAAGTTAAGTTTCGGATGTATCTTGATGTTCCTGTCTTAAATGAATCGAAGGAAACATTTGATAGACAGATGACAGAATAAGGCAGAATATTCGAGAGCTTACCCATAACAGAAAATACAATGGAGTGTGTACAAAGAAAAACTGTTGCTGGCACGTGCACGAAAATTGGATTAAAAATACGAATAGAGAAAGTAGAAGCGAACAAAACCCTCAGATAACCAACTATTGATGAGAAGTAGCTGACGGAGAGGAGCAGCTGGTGTCCCACAGAGAGAGTAAAATCAGACTTGAGACAGCGATTTTTGCGGAAATTAATATAGAGAACGTTTGAGTTGGAGATATGAGGACACTTTTTAGAGCGTCACCTTGTGGACGGTCCGATCTGGAGACATTTCTGGTTCCTTCCCTAGATGGAAATTCCGAGGCACAGTTATTGAATAGATCCATATATTAGGATTATAATGCTGATATTAAGACTGCGTGGGTGGAAGGAGTGAGTGTTGAGCGGCGAGAAGACTAAAAAAAAAAAAAAAAACTCGCAGGGAGAAAGGGCACTAGGGGAGGATGAGGGGAGGGTACCTAGGGCGGGGAAGTGGGGATAGGGAATGAGGGGAGGGTTAACGACAAGCCTGCAGCTTCCCTCCTCCCCGCTAAGTACCTCCCCGGGAGCGTTTTGCACACGTAACAGCAGGTGTCTAACTGCCTCCTTCTCTTCCTCTTACTCCCACTTTGTGTCTTGCTACTTCCATTACTGCTACTAATGATGGCGACGAGGAAGAGGAGGAGGAGGAGGAGGAGGAAGAGAAGGAAGAGTGTAATGGTGGTAATAATGATGTTGATAATGATGGTAGTGCTGCTGTTGCTACTACTACTACTAGTACTACTACTACTACTACTACTACTACTACTACTACTACTACTACTACAAATGGTGATGTGTTATACGGACACTTGTCTGTACTGTTTTCAGCCATGTTGAGGCACGGTTTCTCTCCCCACAGCATGATGAAAGGGGTTATGATACCGCTTCCTAAAGGTCGTTGGGCAAATCTTAATACCAGTGAAAATTACAGAGCGATTACTCTTAGTAGTTTGATGAGTAAAATACTGGATAATATTGTATTGATGAGAGAAAGGGATAAACTATTGACCAATGATTTGCAGTTTGGGTTCAAAGAAGGAACATCCTCTACTATGTGTACAGCAATGGTGAGAGAAACTGTGTCTTATTATGTATCTAAAGGTACAACTGTTTATGGGTTTACTTTAGATGCAAGCAAGGCTTTCGACAGAGTTAATTATTGCAAATTATTTGATATTCTATTGAAACGTAATGTATGTCCTCTCATATGTAGTTTATTGTTAAACATGTACGTAAATCAAAAACTAAGCGTAAGATGGAATGACTTACTGTCTAGTACATTTGAAGTGAGTAATGGAGTCAAACAAGGTGGTGTGATCTCTCCTATACTGTATTGTGTTTATGTAGACGGGTTACTCACGGAATTGCGAGACTCTGGCGTTGGCTGCTACATGGGTGGCACCTATGCAGGAGCCTTCGGGTTTGCTGATGACCTAAAAGGTCTAGCACCAAGTGTTTTTGCTCTCAAGAAGATGATAAGCATCTGTGTAGATTATGCATCGAGATATGACATTGTGTATAACGAAAAGAAAAGCAAATTAATAGTTTTCCACGGTAATAAAAGAAGTAATATAATTCCTAATGTAGAAATTAATGGTAAAACTATTGATATTATGGAGGAAATTGTACACCTGGGAAATGTTTTAGGAAGAAATATTTTTAAATGTGATACTTCTAAATGTGTGACTGATTTTTATCGACAATGTAATTCATTTTTATCCCGTTTTAAGGGTGGACTGTCACATGTAAGAAAATACTTTGTTTTTTAAATATTGTTCTAGTTTTTATGGTAGTCAACTTTTAAATGTGTGTGATGGTAGCATGGAAGCGGTGTACCGAGCGTGAGGGGTTGCAGTGCGTCGAGTGTGGAAGCTGCCCTGGACCACACACTGTAGTCTGCTTCCTCACATTGCTAATGTTATGCCCCCAGAAATGTGGTTCGCAAAACGGGAGATTGCTTTTATAAACCAAATATTAACATCAGACAATATGGTTATAAGAACAATAGGAAGAATGGGGGTTTATGGAAGACATTCAATAATGGGCAGTAATGTAAGATATCTTTCATACAAATTTAATATGAATATTGGAGACATCAATAAGGTTTGGACGCAGCTGCAGTGTGACCAGTACGAACTTGCACGGACTGGTGCACAAATTCGTGAATTGTGTTTGATGAGGGATAGATGTGATACCACAATCTTAGATGTAAGGGAAACTAAGATGTTGATTGATGCTTTGTGCACCGAGTGACGTCGGATTCAGTATGATATTGTCTAATTTAGTATAAATTTATGTCTCTTTTTTTAATAATTAAATGAAATGTTTTTCTTTCTTTTAGTTTTAGTATGTATTTTAGTTTGTGTACACATCTTGTGTGAATAAAGAATATTGAATTGAATTGAATTGAATTGAACTACTACTACTACTACTACTACTAGTAGTACTACTACTGCTACTACTTCCAGTTTTATAACTTATGGCAATTAAAACAAATAATTACAAGAGCATTAATAACATCTACAATAAAAATTACTACTCCTCCTACTACTACCACCACTAACAATTAACTAACTACTTTTCTACCACTTATGAAATAACAATAACAACACAGATCCTAACAAGAACATGAATCACGCCTGCCACTTACACAACCAGTCCGTGGCGTGCGGTGTTTGAGTAACTGTCACATCATCGATTCCCGCACACTGGACTCGATCCTGCGCAACACTCACACGGCCGGACACATTTTTTCACCATAAAGACTACTAAGTTATATGTATTCTCAGCGCGCACGTAGCATCTGAGCGTAGCAAGAATACAATTATACGCTACGAATATACAAGAACAAACGTGCTCGAGGGAAAAGTATCAGGGGAAAAAATGGGTCAATCTTTTTTTTTTTCAATCAGCATTAATGATTGCTCAATTATATTCGTGTAGAACTGACTCGGTTTTTTTTTTTTCAATATATTTCATTCTGTGCTATGCTAGATTTTATCCTGGAGGTAATGATATTATTCTTTTTCCTTTTTTTTTTTAAGCAGACGGAACAGGTAAACTCGACAATGAAAAAGTGTAAGAAATGAAGAAATGAAAAGGGAAAATAACTGCAAGAATGGACGAGAGAGAGAGAGAGAGAGAGAGAGAGAGAGAGAGAGAGAGAGAGAGAGAGAGAGAGAGAGAGAGAGAGAGAGAGAGAGAGAGAGAGAGAGAGAGAGAGAGAGAGAGAGAGAGAGAGACGGGTAATGATGGGGAGAACATAATGGGTGCCGTTGATGTTGATAAATTATGATAAGAAGAACTGAGTAATGACTGGTGGTGGTGGTGGTGGTGGTGGTGGTGGTGGTGATGGTGTTGAGGGGCGATGGAAGATGATGCTAGTGAGGGGTTGAGAAGGAGTGGAGATTGATAGGTGATAGGATTGAATATGAGTACAGGTGAGAGAGAGAGAGAGAGAGAGAGAGAGAGAGAGAGAGAGAGAGAGAGAGAGAGAGAGAGAGAGAGAGAGAGAGAGAGAGAGAGAGAGAGAGAGAGAGAGGGGAGAGAGAGAGAGGTGGTGAAGGAAGAGCTAATGGGGGAGGTGGTAAGGACAGTGGCAATGCGCTGAACTGGTACAATAGTCTACATTACTTCACGGAGCGTCCTTGCGTCCTCTTCCCATGAGTGAAGAGCCGGGAAGAGAGAGAGAGAGAGAGAGGACGAAGTAAAGAGAGAACGATGAGAGCGGTAACACTGAGGAGAACGAAGAGGAAGAAGAGGAAGGGGAGGAAGTAGAGAATATGTGCAAGAGAAACTATCAATAAAATTCCCATAAAAATAAAGGAAGACACAGAACTTGAGAAACATAAAATAGGGGAAAAATTAGGCGAACAAGGAGCGAAGGAGAAGGAGGAGGAGGAGGAGGAGGAGGAGGAGGAGAAGATCGACAAGAAACTGGACTAAGAAAAAAAAACAAAAACAGACAAGGAACTGAGTAAAGAGAAGTAGAATAGATAAAGTAAGGAGGAAGCGAACGAGGAAAAGGAGGAAGAAGAGGAGGAAAAGGAGGAGAAGAGGAGGAGGAAGAGAAGGGTACTTCGGCAACATGAGATTAACAAATGAAAACAATAAGAACAACAACAACAATAACAACAACAACAACAACAACAACAACAATAATAATAATAATAATAATAATAATAATAATAATAATAAAAATAACCTAGCGGGGTATAACGAAATTACGTACTTCAGTAGAACATTTGTATTCCACGCATCTGTATTGTCACTTTGAAAGAAGGACAGGAGAATGAGAAGCCTTCCTCTCTCTCACTACCTCCGTGTACTCTTCCGCCAGGGAAAGGTGAGAGGAGGACGATGAGGGGAGAAGTAAAAGAGAAGATGGAGGGAGAGAGGTGGTTATTAAAGTCTAGGGAGAGGAGGAGGAGGAGGAGGAGGAGGAGGAAAAAAGACAAACACACTAATTGAATATAAGAACAAGAAGTAAAAGAAATGAGATAAAATATGACTAACACGAAAAATAAGAGGATATAAGAGAAGGAGGAGGATGATAATGACAAAGATGATGATGATGAGAACGAATAAGACGAGGAGGAGAAGAAAGAGGAGGAAGAGGAAGAGGAAGAGGTATTAAGCAGGGCAAACAGGTAACAATATCCTCACGATAAAATACGTCAGGAAAGTTTTAGGAGGCTTTGTGGAGACTCCCGTTGACAAGCCTCCTCCTCCTCCTCCCCCTCCTCCTCCTCCTCTTCCTCCCCGTCATCCACTCTCCCTTCCATCCGTGTCAAACAAGCTTCCCTCCCTCTCTCCCTTTACTCTCTCCTTCTCTTTTTCAATCGTTACTCTTCCTTCCTTCCTAACACACTATCTCACATTCAACTCAAGCAATCCATTCATATCTCTCTCTCTTTCTCTCTCTCTCTCTCTCTCTCTCTCTCTCTCTCTATCTCTCTCTCTCTCTCTCTCTCTCTCTCTCTCTCTCTCTCTCTCTCTCTCTCAATCCTTAGTCTCCTTCCTTCCTAATCTTTCATTCAACTCAAACAATCCTTTCATATTCTTTATTTCCTTTCCTTCCCTCATTCGATTTTCTCCTCTCTCTTCTCCTTCTCCCTCTTTTCTCCTTCTGCCAATCCTTTCTCTTATTCTACTTTAATATCCCTCATTTTAACCTCCTCTTCCTTACACTATCCTTCTTCCTCTCCTTTATTTCTTCCTTCCTCACTCCGTCCCCTCCTCATTCCTTCCTAAGCATTCTCTTCCCCATTCTTCCCATTCCTCATGCTCAGTAATTCATTGTTCTCTCTGTTCTCTCTCTCTCTCTCTCTCTCTCTCTCTCTCTCTCTCTCTCTCTCTCTCTCTCTCTCTCTCTCTCTCTCTCTCTCCTACTTTCCTTTCATTTCCCTCATTCGTTCCATCTGCGTTCCTTCCCACATCGTCATGAGATCATCACGCTCCTTATTTCCTTTCTTTGTATCATTTTCCTCCGCCTCCCTCGCTCGCTTTCCCTGCACTTTTTTTTCCCGTCCTCCCTCCTTCCCTCTTCAGACATCGTTTCTGCAGGAGTGGGTGTAGGAGGGAGAGTAGGTGGGGGGGTGTAGCAGCCTCTCTCTCTTTTTCTCTCCGTGTCTCTCTCTCTCTCTCTCTCTCTCTCTCTCTCTCTCTCTCTCTCTCTCTCTCTCTCTCTCTCTCTCTCTCTCTCTCTATCTCTCTCTCTCTCCTCCCTCCAGGACATCCTAATAACTACTGTTCTTTGTTTAGTCGGAATAGAATATATTAGTAGCACATTAAAGCCGCGTGACGCTCATTCATGCCGACCCGCAAAACATACGTGAATGCCTCTTAAACAACAACACCGACGCTGCCCGCCCTCAGACCTGCACCAAAGAGAGAGAGAGAGAGAGAGAGAGAGAGAGAGAGAGAGAGAGAGAGAGAGAGAGAGAGAGAGAGAGAGAGAGAGAGAGAGATGTTTTCCGACCTTCCCTCCTTCTGCAGTCCCGCGCCTCCTTGACTAGGTGAATGAAGCCACACAACTTATTAAGCAAACGTCGCTCAGTGATGTCGTTCCAAAGGCTTCCCTCTTCCTCCTTTGTCAAACCTATTACTGCGTTTTATATTTCCTTCCTTTAGTGTCAGTTTTCGTTATTTCACGTCATTTAGCAAAGTATACGGAATGAAATCCTTTTAAAATGTCGACAAATCATCCTCTGGTTATCTTTTTAGTCTATATATGAATCCGACTTATGTGCTTGAAAGAGACTGAGTGAATGATACAGGTTAGAAGAAAGTCCAATGAATTACTGCTATTTAAAGTTAAGAGGGAAAAGATTCAACTCAGACTGGTATTTGTATTAACTTAGCTGCTCAAATACCGCTAATTGTGATGGCCTGAGTGTCCTCCGTGACCCGCACCGTGTTGTTCCTGACGAGAGGCGGCCGCGGGTGGGATGTGTGGCTCATGTGATGCCTCTACGTCGCGGTAAATCACTCACTACCAGGCGGGTCCCCAAACACGTCCCGGTGATTAAGAGGACCACCGTATGCCCCCAGCCTCCCCTTCCCAGTCACTCGTCCGGTGCTGCTTTACTCGCTCACTTTGCTGTTTGTTTAACCTTTATTCTCTCTTACGATCTTTAGTGTTTATTAAAGTCAGTTTGGCCAATTGGTAAGGCATACATTTCTCGTTTATTTATCATTATTTTACCGTTTTTATTTATCGTTTTGTTCGTTAAAGCATTTCAATACACAAATACCTACACACACACACACACACACACACACACACACACACACACACACACACACACACAAAATGAAGATATAAAGTAACACGGACCACTGAAACAATCAATGAAAAAAAAAAGGAAAACAGCCATAAAAAAAAGTAGTCGTACTGAAAGTCATTGTAATTACAGAGTGGAAATTCAATTCTGTTCAATTTAACTTGGTACAATGAAGTGTAATTTAGACACATCATTAGTGGAAAATAATGGTAGCGCGATAGTGAAGTGGTGATTCTGTAACAAGTTTTCTTTTTGTATCAACAATAGTACCGCTTTCATCCATTTATATACACACACGCACACACACACACACACACACACACACACACACACACACACACACACACACACACACACACACACACACAAACATACACAATTATTTTTTCCTAGTTTTTTTCTTCCCTCCCACGTTTCATCTACCTATCTGTCTGTCTGTCTGCCTCATCTCCTTCCCTCCACGCACACACACACACCAACAGCCACCAACCCACCCATCCACCCATACACATTCCTTCAGCCGCCTCCTCCCCACAAGACCCACATACACACCATTCCTTTTTTCATAGTTCCTTATTCCCATCCATGTCTACCTACCTACCTAGCTACCTATCTGTCTGTCTGCTTCATCTCCTTCCCTCCACAAACACACACACAGCCACCACAGACCCACCCCCACACACACCTGAACCCTGCCGCTCCCCGCCGCTACGTTTCTGAAGAAATTGCAGAGATGAAGCGAAAAATTTCCTCAACGCGGTTAATTCTCCCACAAAGGCGAGTAAACGCCAGCAAAAGCGGCTTGGAAGGGAAGAAGAGAGAGAGAGAGAAAGAGAGAGAGAGAGAGAGAGAGAGAGAGAGAGAGAGAGAGAGAGAGAGAGAGAGAGAGAGAGAGAGAGAAATATGAGGAAAAGGGTGTGTGAGGGACGGAAATGAAGAGTAAAGGAAGGAAAGGAGTATAAAGGACAGGAAGAAGTTTAAAAAAATGAAGAGAAGTGATGTGGAACAGATAAAGAAGACAGGAAGGAAGACAGGAAGAAATTATGAATCAGTATTATCATTATTATTATTATCATTATTATTATTATTATTATTATTATTATTATTATTATTATTATTATTATTATTATTATTATTATTATTATTATTATTATTATTATCGATGTTTTTAAATATTATCATTATGATTATCATTCTTATGCATATTGAAATAGCGAGTAGTAGTAGTAGTAGTAGTAGTAGTAGTAGTAGTAGTAGCAGCAGCAGCAGAAGTAGCTATAAACAATAGTAAAAGTAATAGGAGGGTTAGATAGAGTATGATAAGGGAGGAGGAGGAGGAGGAGGAGGAGGAGGAGGAGGAGGAGGAGAAAGATAAAGGAAATTAAAAGAAAAAAAGTAAGAGGAGGAAGGAAGGGCGATGCACAAAATATATCGTTAAACGAAATAAATGATAAAAAAGAATACGAGGAATGGTAATGAGAACGAGAATTGAAAGGGAAGGAGGAGGAGGAGGAGGAGTAGGAGGAGGAGGAGGAGGAAGGAGGAGGAGGAGGAGGAGGAGGAGGAGGAGGAGGAGAAGGAGGAGGAGGAGAAGGAGAAGGAGAAGGAGGAGGAGAAGGAGAAGGAGAAGGAGGAGAAGAAAGAGAAGGAGGCAAGCTCGAGGAAAATTAAATTAAAGAAAGAAAAAATAATGTTCGACTCTTGACCAGCAGGGGCACAGGAAACGCAGGTAACAGTGCAGGTGTTTATTCACAGAAGGTGTGAACAGAAGGCTGGAGGTAGGTGATCTCCCGGCGCCAGGCCGCGCACTTCAACTTAACACTTATGACTGAAGCCTAGCTCGTTCACTCATACACGTATTCATGCCTCACACAAGTCTCGCTCATTCACTCGTTCACACAACTAGCTAACAACCACACACCTCCCCCGAGACATAAGGAAGATTCCTTATCTTTGTTATGGCTACCGTAACACATGAAACAAAGTTACAATGATTGAAGTACAGAAAACACGGTACATATACACAAAACAAACACAGCGTACAATGAACACGTACGACTAATCGTAGGTGCTACGGTGCCACCGCACCTGCAGTCGTCTCGGCTCCCTACGCTGTCGGCTGCTTCGACGCTCTGGTTGCTCTCGGCCACGGTGTACCCCGTTACCCTGATGCTCCGGGCTGCCGGGATGGTGGTGTTCCTCGTGACCCTGATGCTGAAGCGCTGCACCGCCATGAGCGGTGTGCTGCTCGACAGGAAGGGGAGCAAGAGGTCTGTGTGGGCGTAGGTGTCTTCTATTACGCCACATCACGCGACCGCTGCCCATCTTGATGAGGTAGTCTCTCCTTCGCCCAACAGCCACGATGACACCCAGGCGATCCCAGAGGCCTGTCGTGTGATCTTGAACGTCGACGTGGCCACCGAGGTGCAGGAGAGGAAGAGTACGGGCGGACGCGTCGTGGCGAAGTTTCGCTTTCTTCCTCAGTCGCTCTGCCTTGGCGTCGCACTCATCAGCAGCGCGCTGCCACTGCTGAGCGTATGAGCGATGATGAGCCGGGACACAGGACCTCATAGGATGACCGAAGAGGACTTGTGCTGGTGATCGCCCTTCCGCCCTCGGAGTGTTGCGCAGTTCCAGCAACCCGCGAGCGAACGCATCCTCGTCCAGGTGTCCCTGCTGTGTGGTCGTGAGGATCAGCTTCTTCACGGACTTGACCGCTGCCTCGGCGTGACCATTGGAGCGTGGATAATGAGGTGAAGATACACGATGCTCCACCCCCCATCGAGCCAGGAAGCGCCGTACCGATGAAGAAGTGAACTGCGGTCCACCGTCAGTCCTCAGGAGAACTGGCACGCCCGTGTCGGCGAACACACCCCGAAGGACACGAACGAGCTGATCAGCCGATGCTGGACGTGAGCATGCAGACACGTGAGGCCACCCAGACAAGCGATCTACATACACGAGGTATGTACGGCCTGCTGCGTGGAAGTAGTCTGCAGAAACTGACTCAAACACCCTGCTGGGTGTGTGCGTGTCCTGCCAGAGAGGTTCGTTGGCTTGGCTTGGTAGGAGTGGACGGCATAGTGAGCATCCAGAAACGACGTTCTCAACGTCTCTGTCCATACCAGGCCAGTACACCGTTTGTCGGGCCCGTCGCTTGGTGCGCTCCATCCCCTGATGACTGTCATGGAGTCGCTCTAGTGTTTCTCGGCGGAGGCTGTGAGGAATAAGAAGCCTCGGCCCGTAAACCACCAGGTCGTCGTCTACGGCCAGCAGACTGCGCACCGGCCAGTACGTACGCAAGCGGTGATCGAGGTCGTGGCAATGATCAGGGAAGCCCTCGATGATGACGTTCTTGAGCAAGCAGTACTCCCCGTCTCTTGCTGCTGCGGCACGTACCATTTCCACAGTCTGATCCTGGAGTGGTGCTAAGCGGACGCCGTCCTCATTGGTGGCAGATAACGCTGAGATGACCGCTGAGTGGAGAGGGTCGAGGTCACCAGAAGTAGCAGCATCCTCTTCCTCCACTGGGTCCTGTACTGGAGCACGTGAGAGGGCGTCGGGCACACAGTGTGTCGATCCCTTTTGCCAGCTTGCTGTGAAAGAATACTGAGCAAGCTTCTCCCTCATGCGCTGCAGCCGCAGGTTCTCTATTTCTCCCAACAACTTGCTATTGAGGAGAGGTATCAGCGGGCGGTGGTCGAGCACTAGATCGAAGTGAGGGAGTCCTTTCAGGTAGGTGCCACATTTCCTGACTGCCCAGACGATTGCAGCCATTTCCAACTCTATTACTGCATAGCGGCTCTCTGTGTCTGTAACAAATCTTGACCCGCATTGCACCATCTTCCACTGGTCACTGTGCTTCTGCAGGAGAACGAATCCAAATCCGTGCATCCTTGAGGCGTCAGTCTGTAGCATCGTTGGTAATGATGGGTCGAAGTATGCCAAGACAGGTGGGCTGACGAGACACTGTTTCACCTTCTCAAACGCCTCTTCATGGTTAGGAGACCAGCACCAACTGTTCTTCGGGCGTAAGAGATCTCTGAGGGGTTGTGCAGCTGCAGCCACAGCAGGAGAAAAGCTTCCAAGCTGGTTTGTAAGACCCATGAATGATCGTAAGTCGGTGATGTGCTGTGGTCGTGGGAAGTCAGAGATTGCCTTAACTTTCTTTGAGTCTGTCGTGTAGCCTTGTCCAGAAACAGAGTAACCACAGTAATCTACCACTCTTTCCGCGAATGTAAACTTCTGTGGGTTGAGAGTGATGCCGTGCTGGTCACACCGCCGCACAATCTGAATTGACATGGGCTAAGTGCGCACTGTAGGTGGAGTCATAGGCCAGGATGTCGTCCACACGATCTTGATGGTGTTAGGTATGTCGCCGAGAGCTTGGTCTCCTCGACGGTTATACTCGTCTCCAGACGAGACGAGACCCATAACCGCTCGCCGAAAACTTGTACCGACCCCAAGGTGTTATGAAGCAGGTTAAATCCTGGTCTTCTTCTCTAATGGGGACTTGAAAATACCCCATCTTGGCATCAAGAGTGGTGAACCAAACTGCTCCGGTCCCGATCGAGGCGATGGCGTCAATAGAGGTGAGCGCACTGGATACACGGGCCTCTTCACGTAACGGTTGAGTCGTGTCAGGTCAACACACAGCCTTACACCAGATGTCCTTTTTTGGGACAGGCACGATGGGGTGGCACCCATGCCGTAGGGTAGTCCACACTCTCGATGATTCCCTTGTTAAGCAGCTCTTCCAACTGGCTCTTAATTTCTTTCACGCCAATTGTAAGGGATTGTACGAGATGCTGTTACGGCGAAGGGTCGAGCGTCGTCTGTCAACTCGATGGCCATGGATCCACCAGCCATTGCACGTAAACCTTCCTTTGCTTCGAAGACGCTGGGAAAGGCCTTGATCACAGCAGCAGCGTGCCCCGCACGCTGCTGTGGCGTTGGGGTCGTAGGAATGAGGCCAGCTGATCACTTCTGTGGGCGTAGACTAGAGGTGGCTGCGAGGCGGTCGGGGTACTTGATGGAGCTGTTGCCGGTGTGCTGTTTCTTCCCTAGCGTAGCGGTCGGAATTTGAGCCGGAAAAATCTTCGGGGGAGGATTCCGAGAGCGATGGAATCGTACCAGCTAAGCAGCGCGCCCCTTCACCTCCTTCACCACGCTCACAACAGTCTCAGCTTCCCTGTCGCCCAGTTGCAAGTGCGACGAGGAAAGTTCCTACACAGGTGAGGGGGTGATTACCGGCAGCATAAAGTCCATCACCATCAGCGGGCGCCAAGCTGGAGGGCGGGATTCCAAGGAGTGTTGCCGTGTCGAGGCCAATAACGGTCGTTTTCGGCCCCAGAGTCAGGAGTCCACGATAATCTTGTCTCTTCCAGCGGGATGTGTGGCGGTAATGAGCACCTGGGGCGCAGGTCGTTGCCGTCACCGTCTTTGTGTATACGCCTGATAAGAGCTGGTATACACTCTGGCACTGGCTCCCCCGCCTCGGGCCTGCACCGCGATGAGGAGAGACAGTTGAGGGAACTCCCTCGAAGCTCCTCGTCGTTTCTCCTCACTGTCCTGCTGACATACACTCGCAAAATGCCCTCTTTTCCCGCAGTTACGACACACTTTATCTATTGCCTGGCATCCCCTTTTGAGTCACTGCGACAAATCTTTGCCACAACGATAACAGCCCGTGGGGCTTGAGCCCCCGAAACACTGCCCTTCCTGTAGTTCGAGACAGCGTTCACACCATGGCTCGAAGAGTGAGAGCCGCCCCTTAGTACTTGCACTACACTGGTTAGCGCTCTCTGATGCTCTGCAAATATCTATGGGCGTTTTCAAGGGTGAGTTTCTCTGTTTTCCAGCATGCGTTTTCAGAGCCACTTCGTCTCGTGTCCCAACGACAATTCTGTCACGCAGCTGATGGTTTATAGCACTGGTCGCAAAAGTCACAGAAATTGGCGATTTTCCCTTAACTAGCACATAAAAAGTCGTCAAAACCTTCTTGCGTTTTCTTGCACGCGGGAGTAGAAGTCTCTTCTATCCATGAATGATGTTGCGCTGGCTTCGCAGGTACTCACACATTGCATCGAGGATGGTTCTTAACTCCGCGTCTCTCGGTAAGCTTATCCCGTAGCGAAGTGTACGGGGTCACACTCGTCGTCTAGGACAGCAGCGAGTGCCGCCCTCTGCTCAGCCAGGGAGAGACAGTCTATCCTGGCGAGGGTTACGTATCCTTCAAACTTATGGCGCCACGTGTCGAACTCACGTAAAGATGCTGACGCCGTTAAGTGAGGAATGATGGTGGCGGACGTCGGGAACCTCGCGCCCTGGGTAGACGTGCTGCGGGCTGTGGTTTCGCCTTCATTGCTCGCCGTGGTGCGACTGGGAGCTTGTGTCCCCACTCTCTCCAGCAGCTGGGTTAAACGCTCCTCGCGAGCCTGACTCTGCTCCGACTGTCGCGCTAGCAGAGCCTGACTCTGCTCCGACTGTCGCGCTAGCAGGGCAGCCAGCGCCTCCAACTGCTTCTCCATTCTGCGCCGTACCCACTGCAGCCTTGTCCTGATCCTACTCGCTGCGCCATGTTCGACTCTTGACCAGCAGGGGCACAGGAAACGCAGGTAACAGTGCAGGTGTTTATTCACAGAAGGTGTGAACAGAAGGCTGGAGGTAGGTGATCTCCCGGCGCCAGGCCGCGCACTTCAACTTAACACTTATGACTGAAGCCTAGCTCGTTCACTCATACACGTATTCATGCCTCACACAAGTCTCGCTCATTCACTCGTTCACACAACTAGCTAACAACCACACAAATAAAGAAAAAAATAAAGAAAGAGGGGGATGCTACATATAACACTGACCACAAAAGAGAGAGAGAGAGAGAGAGAGAGAGAGAGAGAGAGAGAGAGAGAGAGAGAGAGAGAGAGAGAGAGAGAGAGAGAGAGAGAGAGAGAGAGAGAGAGAGAGAGAGAGAGAGAGAGAGAGAGAGTGTAGCTTTAAAAATACTTGTTCGAGTATTAGAATTTTTTGTTGTTATCAGAGTGAACAAGCGTCTCTGCTTCACTTCAGGACGTGAACTGTGCCTTTCCTATAATAGACATACAGAAAAATAGTGCTGAATCTATTTATTTTTTCCCAGAAGGCCGTTTAATGTTTCAAGGCACATAAGCTTGTCTCTGTTTTAATTATTGCTATAAGTAGTAGTTTGATATTTCCTCGAACGGTTATTCAAGAGTGTCATGTTATGGGTCCTTCATTACCTCGCCAGAGTGACTTATAATTGTGAAACTGAATTTGCAATGGAGGGAAAAAAATATTGATAAAGAAACGTCAAGTAATTTCGTGTGTCTCTGTCTATCCGTTTATTTTTTTCCACCTTCGATAAGTGTTCGTTTAGAATTTATGTTTAAAAATACAACATGCATAGTAATTTTATTCTTGAAAGTCACGTAAAAAAAAAAAATATGAGGAAGAAAAAACTGCAATAAAAATGAATGAAGGAATGGAAAGCAATATCGTGAATCTATACTTAGTTTTTCACATCCACAGAAAAAAAAAAAATGTACAAACGAATGTATCAAAAAGAAAAAAAAAAGCATAATAACTTGCTATTCTGTTACTCTCGCATCACTGAAAGAATGCGTCACGAAAATCTCTTGCAAACTAAAGAAAAATTGCAGTAAAAAATAGCGGAATGAAAAAAAAGGAATGGGGAAAACAGTCATTTATTTATCGATAGTCTTCTTTCTCCAAGAAATATAACTGAAACAATGCTTAGAATTGTATCGTATCTCAAAAATCCCTTACAAACTTAAAAAAAAAAACCTGCAGTAAAAAAATAACAGAGTGAAAAAAAAAAGAATACAAAAACACTGTCATTTATTTATTCATGGTCTTGCGCTCCTGAGAAATATGAATAGAATTATGTTTAAAAATTCTGTGTTTTCTTATATTCTCTGCGTCACGAGGAGAGTTGCGGGAGGGACAAGGAGGTGTGGAGGTGCATGTACTATAAATACGAGTACATATGAAAGTAGAAATCTATTAATATGTGAGCCTCTTAGGAGCACACCCCGTAAACCAACAGTGAGTCAAACTGGTGTGAATATTTGGTGTTGACTTTACGCAAAACAAATGACAGGAGTCGATACTAGCTTCATAAAAATCGGAAACTTGTATGAATGGAAGGGAAAATTGTACATACACGTATGAAAATTGTATATACATGTATGAATATTCCTGTGTGGTCAACGTAATCGCAGCGAGTATGTGAAAGAAAAGATAACTTGATTTATAAAGGGAGTTTACGGACGGAATTCTTTTTTTACCACCGAGAAATCATTGCGTGGAAAAAAAAAATGAATAGCAAGAAGCAAATATAGTAAATATGATGCAATTAACACAAAACCGAGGGGAAAAATATTTAAAAGGGAAATTTACAAACACAACTATTTTTTACCACCGAGAAATGATGGTATGGAAAAAACTAAATAAAGAGAAGAAAATATGATCCATTTAACGGAAAGCTTACGATAAAAGAGACAAAATGATTTACAAAGGAACTTTACAAACACAATTTTTTTACCATTGAGAAAAAAGTAAAAAAAAAAAAAAAAAACATAAAAAGTAAGAAAGAAAGAGAGAAAATATCATCCAATTAACAGAAAACTTACGGATAGGAAAAAGAAAAGAGAAAATGAAAGAGAAGCAAAAAGATACATAAAAGAGCGGTGGCAAATGAGAATAAAATGAGAATAAACACAGGTACAACAATATATAATGAAAAAGAAGATTATCCCTAATGGAGGAAAAGGAGCCTTGAATGAGAGAAAATGAAGAGGAAAAGTTACCTTGCAAGCACGGAATGGAATTATGAGATGAGAAAAGAGAACGGTGAAGAGGGAAAATTCCTGAGGGGAAAAATCAAAATTGAAAGAGAATATCTGATGAAAAGCCGGGAGAAAAATACAGATGGAAGGGAGAGAAACGCGAGTGTCTCTCTAAAAGGAAGGGAAACCGACCTTAATTGAAATAAATGTTTCCTCCCGTGTAGTTTCGAGTGTTTCTGTAATTTTCTTGCATGTACAAAAAAGATAATGTTATGTTATGGACGTGGCATTTCTTGTTTATTCCGAATAATGTTTTGCAAGGAGGAAATAAATTTAAATGTGTAAAGTGCTCCTTGAATATACATTTTCTTTTTTGTCCCTTGGTCATGCGTGTTCCCTTTATGCATGAAATACTGTGTGTGGCGAGCGTTTGTGCGTGTCGGGAAGCGCTTCTTGCATGCATCAATACGTAATGTTCCCTTGGCCGTACAAAGCATTCAGACTCTTTATATAATACCATTCATATGAAATAGCCTCTTTAAGTGCGGCCTTTAGACTGACGCGATGAATATCTGTTCGTCATGAGCTAAACTGCGAGGGTATTTACCATGTCGGGATCAACCGGTAGTGTTTCATTTGGTTATTACTGAAAAAAAGGATAAATAGAAAATATAAAGTTTAAACAGACGATCATAATCTAATATGAAAAAAAACATGCACAATTACTTCTCCATAACTTGTTCATGGAGCGGCGAAGTAAAATATTCAGTGATAAAGCTGCCTTCACGCTCAGAGGAAGGACAGATAGCGCCTTTGGCTATGACTGTGTACCTTGAGGAGAGAGGGAGCACAGCCAGGACCCGCCACGACCCGCCAACCCATCGACCACCGAGTGTCTCCAGCCACAGCCCGCTGCCTAAGGCTCTGCTCTCAGCCAGCGGGACTCTCAGCAAAGCCAGACGAGGGCTTTCAAGCAGCCAAGTGCAGCCCAATTCCTGCGGCATAGGTGGTGACCGTCTGAATGTATCTCTATTGGATCCCGTGCTTTAATTTTACGCTGTTTGGCGAGGTTCACGGCCGCTGCCAGGCCAATGTTGCGTTCCTCGGTATAAAATTGTGGCGAGGAAAAGTGTGGGAGGTTAAGGAGGAGGTCTGGAGGTAGCGAGGAGGAGGTGAGGAGGTCGCGGGGGTGGCTGCAGCACGCTTTTGCCTCGCCTGGCCTTGCTTCACCTCGCCTCGCCTCGCCTCCACTCTTCTCTTCTCCCACGCGTGTTACGTCGACACAAAACATACTTGTCACGTTCGAGTGGGATCATCTCCCTGCAGCACAAGGCGGCAGGACGATTTAAAACGTTCAAGGGCTTGCGAAATAACTCCATGAAGCAGCAAAGGTCGCAAAAAAAGTCTTATCTCTCAACGTAATTTTCCAAGAATGGTCGTAATAAGAAGAAATGTTTCACTCCACCAGATGTGTTTGAAGGAGGCAAAGATAAAAATAACATTTCTGTGTCGTATATAAATGAAATTGCATAGAAATTTCAAGGAAGAAGATGCACAGATAACCTCTTTCCAAACAAACAAAAAAAAATACAAAAAATTTTACCTCGCCCAACAAAAAAGAGAAGAAAGGAGCAAGTTATTTAGAGAGAGAAAATGAAGCGTGAGAAAATCAAGTAAATTATTTAGGAGCAAACAAATTAATGAAAAAAAAAAAAAGAAACTCAGCATGAAAAATTCACAACCCACGCGTATCAAAACTCCAAGCGACAGAAAAATAGAAACAATACGATGAACTTTGACATACGACGGCAAATTTTTATCATAAGAAAAACTGGAAGGCAAATAATAATAAAAAAAAAGGAGAAAAATAAGAGTAAAAAAATGCCAACGAAAAAATATGATTGAGATCTTGACCTTAAAAAAAGAAGAAAAAAGAAGAGAAAAAGAGAGAGAGAGAGAGAGAGAGAGAGAGAGAGAGAGAGAGAGAGAGAGAGAGAGAGAGAGAGAGAGAGAGAGAGAGAGAGAAAAAAAAAAAAAGACAATTTTCCAGTAAAAATGCGTAGCAGGAAAAGTAAAATCACAAAGCGGGAAAGAAAACAGCTGGTCTGAGGGTGGCGGGGAAAAAAAAAAAAAAGAGAGAGGGAGGGGGAGAGAGGGAGAGAGAGAGAGAGAGAGAGAGAGTGAGAGAGAAATTTAGTGAAGATGTAGATGAAAAGCAAACAAACAGTGAATAACATTGCTGGCCTGGGAGGGTGGCTCGCGTATGGGCGGCTGTATGTATGTATGTATGTATGTACGTGTGCGTGTATGTATGTGTGCGTGTATGTATGTATGCATGTATGTATGTATGCGTGTATGTATGTATGCGTGTATGTATGTGTATGTACGAGTATGTATGTATGTATGTATGTATGTATATATGTTTATATCTCACCCTTTCTCTCTCTCTCTCTCTCTCTCTCTCTCTCTCTCTCTCTCTCTCTCTCTCTCTCTCTCTCTCTCTCTCTCTCTCTCTCTCTCTCTCTGTTAGTTTGTGTCTTTCGATTCGTTCGTCTATTTATCTCCCCATGTGTGTGTGTGTGTGTGTGTGTGTGTGTGTGTGTGTGTGTGTGTGTGTGTGTGTGTGTGTGAGGGAGGGGGCATGTATGTATGTATGTATGTATGTGCGTGCGCGTTCACCATTATTATGTGTACTGACATGCTTCCCTGCTTGCTTCCCCGCCAGCCAATTTGTCTGTCTGTCTGTCTGTCTGCTCGCATGTACGGGTAAGTGTGCATGCCCGTGTCATAAGTGCCAGCAAGTGTGCACATTAGCCCACTTTTACCAGCAGCATATTTGCCTCATATTCACACGCACGCACGTACACACACGTACATACATGGACACTATCCCAAGGACCCCAAACGTATATTTGTCCACTATTTCCACGACACACACACACACGAACTTCACAAAACATGAACGCACAACAAAATGTTCCCAGAAGCTGCCTGATGAAGTTTGTGTCATCTGGGCGGTGGCGGCGAGCGGCTCATTCCCCAAAAACAACGTTAGTGCGGCGCGGGCTCGGGAGACGCACGGGAATAAAAATCTCAACTACTGCAGGAAGAAAAAAGAGGATGGAAGAGTTGGAGGGAAAAACGTTCAAGTAAATCTGCGCCATGGTGACAGAGATATTGCTATGCCCACACACACACACACACACACACACACACGTGGAATTAGGCAGTGCCAAAATCAGCATGTGTCACAAAGAGGGCCAAGAAATGGGTGGTGAAATCCTTTTTAAAGAACTCATTATTTTCTCGGGGGTTAAATGAACGCCAATTATAAAAACAAGAGGCGAGGGATGAGCAGCAGTGGAGGTCAGCGTGACAGAGGCGCAGCTCCCCGCCATCAAACAGAAATGAACAGCAGGAAAAAAGCAAGCCGTCCCTCACTCATGGTTATGCACAGAGCTTAGTTTCGTGATATGCGAAAATTCTCTCCCAATTTTCGATATAAAAGCGATCATCAAATGTACACTGAAATTTCCTGCTATAACTACATTAAAAGCAATCAAGTGAGAGATAATCGAGGGCGCCAAACGTGCGGCTCGGCCCTGGGGAGGGTTTGGGGGAAGAGGCGCAGGATGAACGCGGATTCCTCGCTAAGACCGCCCCCGCCGCTTCGAGCCCTGATAGTCCTGCTGGCGCGGCCGGAAGGTCAGAACTGCCGTGGGTCATGGACGTGCCGGTGATCATCCGGAGAAACTGCGTCCCATTACTTTCCACCGCCGCCATAACACCTCCTGGCGCCTGCAGCCTCCGGTGTCGACGGCGAGGTGGTGAGGCTTCGTGATGATGGTGAGGTAGTGAGACATTGGTTAGGTGTGATGGTGGTGAGGTGATGAGGCGGCGTGATGATGGTGAGGTCATGAGGCGGCGTGATGATGGTGAGGTGGTGAGGCATTGGTGAGATGGTAAGGTGTGATGGTGGTGAGGTGGTGAGGCGGTGGGATGGTGGTGAGGTGCTGGTGAGGGGAGGCAGTGTAATGATAGACAGATGGTGAGGAAGTGGGATAGTGGTGAAGTGGAGAGGCGTTGGTAAAGGGTGGCGGTGTGATGGTGGTGAGGTGGTGGGGTGCCACAGGGGGATACCTCGCTCACAATGGTTACCTTACATACCGCGGGAGGAAATTAGCATGGAAAAGTGTGTCTCATTGGCCTAATACATGCTCAGCTTGAAAAGTGCCAATGGCTTCTCATTATTCCGTAACACCGCATCGTACCTGTAATGTAACAGTGAGCTCAGCAGCTTCCTCATATCAGTGGTGACTCACGCTTCTCATTGTGAATTTTCACCATTGTTTCATGTATAAATGTACAATAGTTTCACGTTATTATTCGGGTTAAGTGAGTCTGAGCAGTGTCCTTTTGTCATTATGAGTCTGTCGTTATAGAATATACAACTGAAGTATAAATCCCGGCAGTCGGCACGCGTATTCAGCAGACGGACCGGCACAGCGGGACAGCAAGACACAAGGTAAGCTCATTATTAGACTCACGGTGGCGCCTTGACTTTGTGTGGCGAGGCCATTTCATCACGATACATACAAGGCTTATATATATAATCATGGTGAACTCTTGTTATGCTCTCTCTCTCTCTCTCACTCTCTCTCTCTCTCTCTCTCTCTCTCTCTCTCTCTCTCTCTCTCTACATACAAATGCAGATTAAAGAGCAGTAAGGCAGCGAACGCCACAACAGCGCCGCGCACCGCCATAACACACCGCTATTCATCACAAGCCCAAGGCTCCTAACAGGGCAGCGCGCGTCACCTTAGCCAGCCCGCCTCGCCTGCCCCTCGCCGCCGTGCTACAAAGTTCAGGGAAGGCGCACAGGGAGGAAAAACACACACTTCTCCATTATGAAAGCCGCCCCTGGAGTGGGAGTGAGCTGCTGACAGAGAAGGCCCCAGTTGCAGGCGCGACCAGCCTCCTTACCGTAAACAATGTGTTATTACCCTGCTCAGCCTTGCTCCCCTGCTGCCTACACCCCAGGGATTCTCCGCCTCATACTCTCACTGCCTGTGCCATCCGCCTCCTCTCTCTCCTCGCCTCACTATGTCTTTCTCCTCTCTCTCTCCTCTCCCTCACTCTCTCATTTCCTTCCTTCCTCCTTTCCTTTCCTGCCTTCCGCGTCTGTTCTTCCAGCGTTTCTTGCCTCGCGTCCGTATTAGCCTGACAGGAGGCGAGGCGGCGTCACTCCCTTCAAAATGTTTCTCTTTATTGCTTTGTGATTTACGAGCGGCGGGTGGGTGCTGTGGTTAAAGTATGTGTGTCTGTGTGTATTTGTGTGTGTGTGTGTCTGTGTGTGTGTGTGTGTGTGTGTGTGTGTGTGTGTGTGTGTGTGTGTGTGTGTGTGTGTGTGTGTGTGTGTGTGTGTGTGTGTGTGTGTGTGTCTTTATGTGTGTGTGTCTCTGTGGGCGTGTATCTTATTACTAGTCCACACTTGCGCAGGTCGCATGCAAATACGAGGTGACACATTTTTCACTCTGTCTCGTCAACAAGAGGACAAAGCCCGGCACTGCTCCTGCTGAGACCCGCCGCAAATAAATTAAGGCGGCGATATTATTAGGCAAATACCTGGGCAACACACACACTTACATATTTAACATGCTTATTTACACACACACTTACACACACACAAACACATATACATAGCCAAGGACTGCCACGTGTAGGCTTGATGACTTCTTGCACCGTTCCTGTGTGTGTGTGTGTGTGTGTGTGTGTGTGTGTGTTCGCAATTACTGGCTCGCATCCCACCTCAGCGTCATGGTTGTCGTCGTCTGCCTTGCTCGTGATATTAAATTCAACATGTGATTAAAAGTTGTTAATTAGAGTCATTCCTTGAGCGGCCTTTACTACGAGAGACGCGCGAATTTCCCTCGTCAAGCGGCGCACCTTTTCTCCCTCTAAACTGTCACTTCGCCTCACTTCGCCTCACACTTCCCTGTCGACGAACACCTCTTACGATATCCCAGAATCCAATAACTGGTCTCTCTCGTTCTCTCTTTGCCTGAAAAAAAAAAGCTCGTCCCGTTTTTTCTTTCACTTTCATGCCTTTTTTTTCGTTTTAAACTAAGCCGTTTTGTTATATTGCTTTTCAAACCCCCGCGGATTTCTAAGATATTACCTATTCATATCTTTAATAAAATTTCATACGTATTTTTCTGACTTTTTTATTTATTTATTTTTTTTACGTTTACGTAGCTATTGTTTTGTCTTGCCCACCTGGACCTGGCAGATGCATCAATTACACCCATATGTTATTCGTGATTCCTTCTCATTACAACACGATACATCAGGGGACTACTTGGCGTGGGGTGGTGGGCTGCTACCTTCAGAATCAAAGCTGCTGTAAGGCAGGAGAGGCAGCCCCGCCCCAGCTCGGCCTCACCGTCACCACCACCACCACCACCACCACCACCACCACCACTACCAGTGACGCGCGCTGCAATAAAGGATTGTCCGAGTGGGAGTGAGTGATGTGGTGTTGGACGCGCGGCACATTTTAGAGGGTGACTCAAAATTTTTAAAGTGCTTTTCAAAAATGTATTTATCTTTAAAGCATTGAACATTTTACAATGCTGAAAAAAAAATTATGATAGTGATACACTGATAATAATGAAATGATAACATTGATTATGATTAAAAAGATAATGTTCATGAATTATTAAAGATGCAACGTTTATGCATTACCGGAGATACAGAAATCTGATAGAGAGCATGCACGTATGAATATCTGTAGTAATATATATATGCAAGAAAATATGACTTTTTTTTCACTTCACTCACTGCACAGCTTGAACGTGACGCATTTACCCTCGCATGCAATCTAATCACATCCCAAAACCTGCATTTACTCCAGTTTCGCCAAATTCCTCGGTGGGTGTCAGGCAAAAATTCCCCGACACATTTGCAGGGGGTCGGTGCGTGCGTCGGGTCTTTCCTCCTTATTAATGTTTTGTTTAATCCTTATATTTTTTGTCCCTAATGAAGCTTAATGTGTCCAGCCGCGAATCAAATGAAGCCACCAGATGCATCACCGCTAATTAAAGGCCGTCAAGGTAATTAGAGAGACGGGGTTACGTTTGACGCAGGACACAGTGATTACCAGCGACTGGAGACCCACGCTACCCGCCCATCCACCCACCCAACCCCTCCCAGGACCGTCTTCCACCCCCTTCTCCTCCTGGCTTCTTCTTCTTCTTCTCCTTCTCCTCCTCCCTTGCTCATCTCACTCTTTTTTTGACTGCAATCTCAGCGTTGCTCTTTCTTCTTTTCTCTTTATTCTTCTCCCGCCTCTTCCTTTAACTTTAACTCCTCCTCCTCCTCCTCCTCCTCCTCCTCCTCCTCCTCCTCCTCCTCCTCCTCCTCCTCCTCCTCCTCCTCCTTCTCCTCTTCCTCCTCCTCCTTTCTCTCCTGCTCTTCCTCCATTTTTGTTCATCTCATATCTTTTGTGTCTGGAGTCTCAGGCCTGTTCTACCTCCTGCTGTTCTCTCCATATTCTTCTCTTTCTTCTCTCCCCTCCTCCTCCTCCTCCACACACTATTCCTGTTACGCAGATCAGCAATACTACGCGCTAATGCTACAGATTGCTGTCTACTAATGCTGGTATTATCACTGCTATCGTCAGCATTAATCCAGCGACTGCTTCATGATTTTATGCACATATCGACAATCTCACTCTCTCTCTCTCTCTCTCTCTCTCTCTCTCTGGGTAACACTCACCAACGATGGTCGTCTGGGCTGGTGGCGATGGGCAGCGGCAGCCAGAGGGAGGCGGGCCAGGAGAAGAAGGCGGGCGCGGCGGTGTGCGCGGTGGTGGTTGCCCCGACCATGACCGAGGAACAGTCCTGCACTCTCACAGGCAAGGGAGCACCAGCAGGGAACCACGTGCGTGTATGTGTGCAGGTGTAGATGTCTCACTGACTTTTCTTCTTGTTTTTATTAACTATTATCTCTTCCTGCACTAAGTCCTCCTGTGCTGGGTCATGGTGGTGAGTATTGCAGGATCACTACGCGAGTTTCTGGTACTCACATCATGCCCAGCGCCTCCTGCACACGCATTCACTCACACTCGCAATCACTCACTCCAGCAGCCTCGG
>NC_087158.1:30277039-30282039 GCF_035594125.1 Scylla paramamosain | reverse complement strand
CATGACCACCCGAGGCCCGCCCCGCCGCACGAGATGGATGGCCGAGGGTTGGGTCATGATAAGGACAACTGGGCCAGAATCTCGGTAATTGGCGGAAAGAGGGAAAATAACATCACAAACTTTCCAAACACATTGACAAACACGTGTGTCACCTATGGAAAAAAAGAAGCAGTGGTGGAGCTCGGCTGTTTCTCCACCAGGAAAAGTTAAGCTTGTTGTCTGCCAGTCGACGCTCCTTAGGGAATGCAAACTTTGAGTGTGTGCTGTCCGCTCCGCCCTCCCCACCGCACCTCATTAGGAACGCACTGCTGCACACACACACACACACACACACACACACACTCTCTCTCTCTCTCTCTCTCTCTCTCTCTCTCTCTCTCTCTCTCTCTCTCTCTCTCTCTCTCTCTCTCTCTCTCTCTCTCTCTCTTTCGCGAACGTATAAAAACACACCACCACAATCGCCACCACAAAAACAACGTAGTTACTCCAATTAACTTTCTGCAAACCGCCGGTGGTCACACACTCACACTGGTAATCAAGGCAGCCCTCAAGTGGTCGCTGTGACACTCTCTCACCAACACACGCCTTGTAGAAAACACAGATTCCAAGTCAAGTGACACTGCACGAAGACATACTAATCACTTCAAGTGAGGTTTCAACACAAATCCCCTGCACAAGAAGAAGAGATCAGGTTAGTGCTGGAAGTTGCTATAAAAAGGACGAGCTACCCACCATTCTTTTTTTGATGCACTCTGAAAATTGCAAGACACCAAATAAATCCACGAGCGACTCCCAGAATCGTCCGCACCAATCATCATCAATCCGCAGAAAAAGTTCACAGAAAAAGTCCCTTCTCGATAACTCCCATCAGGTGAAATATTTGATAGAACAACCATGGAAACCAAACTTAAAAGGAACCTGGCATTCCAAACACAGCTACAGCCTTTCACAAGGAAGAGTCCGAGGAGAGGTGTGATCCAGTGGAAAGAATGCAGGTCTCTCCTCTGATAACTAAATACATTGACCAGTAACCAAATTCACATTAAAACTTGATTCTTCCCCAGCCTGTTAGTGCCTTCTTCACCCTCCTTTTGCTTACCATGCACACCTATTACATTGTTTTCCGTCCATCCAGTTACCGATCTATAATATCAATCAGTAAGTACTCTGAAACAAACTATTCTACATGTCTCTTCAATGACATTCACATCGGTTCTTATGTAAGTCTGCAAGATCCCATTTCTCGTTAAGGAAACCATGTTATCATTTTCGATAACAAGCTCAGGTGCAAAACACACCCGAGCTTGAGTAAAAGTTTGCGCTGAGCCGAGGTAAACCTTAGTAATCTACTGAGAAAGAGACACTTGAGAGGCTGCAATGTTGGAATTTCATGGAAACTCATTGTTCCCAAAGTCTTTTTTTATTATTATAATCTACAGTTTCGAAGACAAAAGGGTGACTATTTTTCTCTTCTTAGTTATTGCCTTTATTTTACTACTTTCACACGTATTGCTCTCTGTTGTCATTAGTCCTGTGTTACGCGAGGAGTCTTCCTGCCCGCCGTGACTTATATTTCAGAGGGAGAGTGACATCCATTCTCTCGCCGCCAGCGGAACTTTAATATATCAGGATGATGCCACTCCACCTGCCGCCCATCCCCTTCAGCGATGATTTATTTTCTTGCTCTTATCAACAATACCGGAAGAAAAAAATTCCGCTCAAGGGAATTACATCGACCGCCACACAATGGGCGTCCACATCAATAACGCTTCCCTCCTTTGCGAGGACGCCGCCGGCCTGGCCTCGTCTGGCCTCGGATCACGACCTTCCGCCAAACACGCCACCATTAATTATCAGGCCATCCCGGGCACAATGCTTCATCTTGGCCTTGCATCACGTCATCTCCCTCTGAGCTTGTCGCGGGTCGCTAAGTCCCTTTCTCGCATCACGGAAGGCATGGAAAACTCGATTGCCTCCTGAAAAATGATCCTTTCCAACCTTGCAATGCATCGAATAATATCCTATCAAGAGTAGCTTATTAAAACCTTGCCTCTCATAAAATCTATTACTGCCTAAGGATTAGTAGCCATTATAATACCCAGCTCCATGTCGCCTTTAGTGAGGTTACATCAATAATCTTTCGTCAGAACTTTAATCGGTCAGCACTGCGAGTCACGCCACAAATGTTTGCACTTGGTTCTCTCTCTAAATTCACTTACCCTGTCATTAGGGAGAACAATTACACATCAGGAGGATGTCAATCCATGTAATCCACAAAAGCTCAGCACTGGTGGTCACGTCACGGATGTTTGCAAGCAGGTCTCTCTCGACAGTATATTCCGTTGCCCCATCATTAGGGAGGACAATTATGTATCAGGAGAATGCCACCGTCCATAACACGCCACAGAGGCTTCCATAAAGTCCGGAGATTTACAGAGGAGGGGGAATATAGCAGAAATATACGCCACGCACCCGAGGACCCTAAACAAGGCTGCCTCACAACTCACCTCGCCGCCCTCGCCGCCGCCAGATTTGCCCCCCTTGAGCAATTTATTTAGTCACGGGAGTCATTCCTCCATACACCCCCGAGCTGTCCCCGCCCAAGGAATATCAACTGAACACCGGCGGATCCCATCACTGGCTGCATAATAAAAGAAGGACAAGACTGCATGAATTTCCAGCTGCAGCGTTCGTTGGAATGGGGAGGAAATTCAGATGGGAAAGGGAAGTGGATCGCAACAGCCGATATAAAGTCTTGGGAATAGCGCGGCATATTCTCCAACTGCGTCCTTGCATGAACAAAAAAATATAGTGGAGGAAAATTCTCAAAACTACGAAGAACAGCAACACAAAAAATATGCCAAATCTTTCTGTTCTCGGCGTCCGCGCGGAGAAAGAGTACCGCCGCTAGAAAGGGCGTGCGAGGCGCCTCTATTTGTTATTCCATGGCACTGCAGACCCAAGGGACGAACAGATGGAAGGAATGTTAGACTAAACCGCCTCACCTCTGCCTCCCCTCCTCCCTCCATGAGCCTCCACCTACCAGGAGCCTCCACTCCTTCACGCTACCCGCCCGGATATTCAGTAGGAAACAGTTCTACCCGTCTGTTTGCCACGCCGCCCCTTCCTCCTCTTCCACCTTCCCTCCTCTCAGGATTACCGCCGTCCTAAACTGGTAAGTGAATAGCTGACCACTTCTACGCAAATTGCTTTTTAATTGTTGCACATATTCAATTAGTAATTTTGTTTATTAATCTGTGCAAGCTGTAAAGTCGCTCCTAACATTTTGATTAGTTTATTTGCAGCTACTTGAACAAACACAGGCGGCGGTCCGCGGCTTTGTGCGTCAAGAGATTCAAGGAGACGTACACGGCTGAAATATTTAAAGCGTAATGTTTTGCTATTTAAAAGATTCATATTTATTCTGCTTAGTTTAGAAAGATCGTGTTTGAAAATTAATGAATATTGAATAAGTTACGAGTATTCCCAGCGGTTTAGTTACAAATTTAACGTGTACTGTATTATATACTCGTATATAATGATAATGTTCATGATGATAATAATAACAATAATGGTAATATTAACAACAACAACAACAACAACAACAGCAACAATAAAAATTATGATGATGATAATAATAATAATAATAATAATAATAATAATAATAATGATAATAATAATAATAAAAATAATAATAATAATAATAATAATAATAATAATAATAATAATAATAATAATAATAATAATAATAACAATAATAATAATAATAATCTCGCTACAATCATGAAGTGAATTTTCATTTTGCTGTTATCATTACTACAACTATTGTTACAAGTACAACAACAAGAACAACAACAACAGCTATTATTGCATGGGCTACTAGAGCTAAGATACTATTACACTCAGTACAACTTCAATCATTTGTGCCGCAGCAGCAGTGGCCAGGCAGAGGCAGGGCGCAGGTACACGCCGCCGCCTCGGAGCAGCTCGCTGCATTTTAATTGCCGTCAAAATGCAAAGCCTAAATGAGGGAAACATAATTTTGTCAATAACCCAGCGAGAGAATTACTGATTGTCCTGTGACGGACAGCATGGCGCCGGTACTCAGGCTACGTCACCGTCACCGCCCCGTGTCTCACTAGTGAAGGTGAGTGACGATTTATGGCGTGTGACGGCTATGGGATGCGCTGCGGGAAAGTTCATGACATGATCAGTGTTCATGTCGCCATCATCGGTGTTGTCGTCGCCATCCACGTTAATATTATTGTTGTTGTTGATTAAGAAATGGGAGGTAAAAAACATGTTTCTTGCCATAACAACTTTTAGTATTTATGTTTTTTTTTTCCCAGCAAGGAAGGAAGCCGCGCACCGTTGGCTGCATGCATGTATGCATTAAATGTGCAGCTGGTGCTGGCTCAGGAACATTCTATGTTTATAGTGACTGCTTTTTTCAAGGCTTTTAACCCCTTGGTGCTCCACCTGGCACAAGTCGCAATCAGAGTAAAAGTGAATTGGTAACATGTTCTTTTCTGATAGTGAACGGGAAACGAAAAAAACAGATGGGCAACAGCAGGTCTTGAACACGAGAACCCCATCAGCACATCCCTGCTTTACCCAGGAGCCTTGAGCCTTGAGCCGGCCTGTCATCATTCCTGCGAGGGCAGTAAAGGTCAGGAGCACACCCCGTGACTCGTATCTCCATTTTCTGCATTCTGAATCTGTTTCCATGCTGGCGATCACAGCCGCGCTGCATCGTGCAGGATAAAACCTTCCGTGTTTAGCGACCAGACGCCGAGGACGGACGTGCGCCGACCCGATTGGCCATCTCAGCCTGCCAGGAGCGGGAATTAAACGACGCCACGCTGAACCGGTGCATTACCATTCTACGGCGCTTACTTCTCTACTTGTACAAACGAATCCCAACTTGATGAAGCAGTTTTCTTACCCATATTTCTAACAAAAGTGACATGTGTCATCTTTTTTTTCATGGTAGCTGTCAT
>NC_087158.1:30252039-30274539 GCF_035594125.1 Scylla paramamosain | reverse complement strand
GTGTGTGTGTGTTTAGCAGCAGAACGTAACAATTTAAGAAAAAAAGAGAGAAAAGAGAGAAAGAAAGAACAAGAAGAAAAATCAGCAGCCACCGAAGTTTTGAGCAAAAAAAAAGACGGTCAATAATTGGTTTGAATTCCCGCTAATATGTGTGGCAGGCGAGGGATGGGAGTGAATGGCGGTGGGCGAGCGAGGCGAGAGAGAAAGAGGGAGAGGAAGACAAAGAGGAGGAAGAGGAAAATTGAATAATATACGCAGTGGTGTGAGGAAAATTACTGCTTTTCTTCGTCGCTTCATTTTTGCTTCCGCTTCTTGGCTTTCCCTTAATTTCATCACCGGCGTTTTGTTTCCCGATTCTTATTTGCCTTTTTGCTTTTTTACTTCTTTTTTTTCTTTTTATGATGTCCTACCACTTAACGCCTATATTTTTGTTTATTTATTTTAATCTTTTGTCCATCGTCTTTTATTGCTTCTTTAACGCTTAATTTCAGATTTTTTTTTTTTCATCTATTTGCTTTAATCTTCTTTTATTGTTATCTATAGTTTCTTAATCACCTGAACTATTTTTTTTCTATTTGTTTGCTTTAAAATCTTATCTTAATCTCGCTCTGGCTTTGAAACGTGTCCCAAATTTCTTAACCAGCGTTTTGTTTCTCAATTCTTATTCGTCTTCTTGTTTTTAACTGTTTATATTATTATTATTATTATTATTATTATTATTATTATTATTATTATTATTATTATTATTATTATTATTATTATTATCATTATTATTATTATTGTTATTTTTGATCACTTGACTTTTTTTTTATTTCTTCACTTTAATCTGTTATCGTAATCTTGCTCCTGTTGTAAGACTTGTCCTTAATTTCATCGTTAGCATTTTCTTCCTCAAATTGTTTTTAGCTGCTCTGTTTTTTTTCCGTCACGCAATCTTGAAGTTTCTTTGCTTTATCGCCTTAACTTGGTTTCTTTCATTCGCCTCTTAACGTCTCCTTTTGTTTCTTATTTTTACTTTTCTTCATCTTCTTTTTTACTCTTCCGTCATGAAACTTGTAATTTTTCATTTCTTTGTTCTCTCTCTCTCTCTCTCTCTCTCTCTCTCTCTCTCTCTCTCTCTCTCTCTCTCTCTCTCTCTCTCTCTCTCTCTCTCTCTCTCTCTCTCTCTCTCTCTCTCTCTCTCTCTCTCTCTCTCTCTCTCTCTCTCTCTCTCTCTCTTCGGAAGATCTGCAGCTCCCCCTCGCACTCACTCCACCTTTCCCTGCCCTGAATATCTATGTAAATTTGGTCATATATTGAATGAATAAATTAAATAAACTTTTTCATAGGGCTGAGCTTGGCTAGTGCAGCGGCGATATTGCTGACGAAAATTACTTTCCATTTTCCTGCTTTATTACCAAAGTTATCAAATATTCAGGACGAGTTTTAGTGTTTGTCCTCCAGTCCTTACCCTCCCCTCCCGTGACTGACTAACATAAAGCCTCCGTCACTCCCTCCCGGTCCAGCGCTGCCAGCGGGAGAAAACTTTGGGAAGCGTATGAGCAAGAGGTGTTTTAATTGCAGGGTAACATATGTGCATTGCTTTTACTCATGCCTCGTCTTCTTCTTCTTCTTCTTTTTGTTGCTCCGGTTGGCGCCTCCACTCACAGTAATTAATATGTTCCTCTTGGTGAAGATCTACATTTCTCATTCTCCCTTCCTTCTCGTATGCACCTCAAGGGGTTTTACCGTCACCACTCAGCTCTCTCTCTCTTCCTCTCTATGCCTTACTTGAGGTGAAGCTTCCTCTCTCTCTCTCTCTCTCTCTCTCTCTCTCTCTCTCTCTCTCTCTCTCTCTCTCTCTCTCTCTCTCTCTCTCTCTCTCTCTCTCTCTCTCTCTCTCTCTCTCTCTCTCTCTCTCTCTCTCTCTCTCTCTCTCTCTCTCTCTCTCTCTCTCTCTCTCTCTCTCTCTCTCTCTCTCTCTCTCTCTCTCTCTCTCACTCAGAACAACTTCTCGTGCTCGCGTCTCGCTGGCCTCCCAGGGTACTGATGATGCTAGTTTGCTGACCCTCGCTTGCTTTCCTTTCTAGCGCTATTTTTACCCTTCATTTTTGCTCTCTTTTCTCTTTCAGTGTTACTTGTATGCATCCTCTCTCTCTCTCTCTCTCTCTCTCTCTCTCTCTCTCTCTCTCTCTCTCTCTCTCTCTCTCTCTCTCTCTCTCTCTCTCTCTCTCTCTCTCTCTCTCTCTCTCTCTCTCTCTCTCTCTCTCTCTCTCTCTCTCTCTCTCTCTCTCTCTCTCTCTCTCTCTCTCTCTTCTAGACCCTCTGTTTGCCCATCTCTGTTACGCGGACACGTGAAAAAGATGCAGGGCCAGAGTGTAGTTCCTTCTTTTTTTTTTTTTTTTGCAGAATTCGAGGAATAACAACTTTCCAGTCTTTTTGGTGACGTTTTTTTAGGAGCCAAGACCTGCCTCTCTTTTGTACACCCATTCCAGAGCTCCAGTAACCATTCTGATCCCCCCCTTCCAGCCAGTACCAACATCCCCCTGCACCTCCACCACCTCCTCCTTCTCCTCCTCCTCCTGCATGCATCTCTCGTACATTTACTGCTAACTCACTCTCAACACCACGCCCTTTACCACGCTTTCCCGCCCACCTCATTTGTCCCACCACATCCCACCCAAGCCCACCCCGCCCGCCGTAAACTTCTGTTTCTCCTCTACGAGACATTAACGCAAAAAAAAAAAAAATCGTTAGGGAATGAAGAACAAGGTAATAAAGGGATATTGTTTTGTTAGTCTCCTCAGATGCATGAAGCTTAGAATGTTGTTTGTGGTTGTGAAGGAGTTGGTGGGTGGACGTAAGGAGGCTGAAGTGGAGGAGAGTACTAAGTGGGTGTGAAGGAGGTACGACTGAAGGGGTAGAACAGTGGAGGAATGGAGAAGTGGAGGTTAGGGTGGAGAGGGACAGTGGATTCAGGATAAGGAAAGCAGAGAACAGAGTATAGCGGGTGAGAAGGAGGTTGTGTGGAGTAGAGTAGTGGAGGATTGAAGAGGTGGAGGGTTGGGTGTGGAAGAGTGTAGTATAAGAAAAGTGGAGTGCAGAGGAGTATACGGGGAGTAAGATGGAGTAAAGAGGGGTGGAATGGTGGATGATATGAGTAGTGGAGAGAATGGTGAAGGTGGAGGGTGGAGGGTGAGGGTGGAGGGGGAACAAGGGTCTCCAAGTCCTGGCAAGAGTGGCAGTGTTAATAAGCCGAGCCGACCTTCAGCTTTAACCACTCATCTGAGAGTTTGTTTGTTTGTTTGTTTGTTTGTTCCAGTGTGTGTGTGTGTGTGTGTGTGTGTGTGTGTGTGTGTGTGTGTGTGTAAAATTGCCCAATACCGAAACAGAATTAACCGACACACATACTCACACACACACACACACACACACACACACACACACACACACACACACACACACACACACACACACACACACACACACACACACACACACACACACACACACACACACATTAATTGTCCTGTTGCACTTAAGGCACTTTATCGATTCCCAACCATACCCAACCATTCTCACCACCACTACTACCACCACCACCACCACCACCACCACCACCAACAGCAACAAAACTTAACACCCAACTCTCTTTCCGCCCCCGAAACACACCCACACACATCTTTTCACACACCCACACACAAACCAACTATATAACAACGTTGCTTCCTTCCTCCTCCTTCCTCATCTCCTCGAGCGAAGCAGAAAACATAGTGAGTGAGGAAGAACAATAAGACTGAGTAGACCGCGCAAACAAAAGCGTCTCAGCAGCACAAGACAACACAACGTAGCACAACATACTACTACTACCACCACCGCCACTACCACCACCACCACCACCACCACTAAGCGGGCCCTCACCTGGGTAGGCTCACCTGCGGAAACCTTAATGAGAGCACAAAGGAAATTAAGGGAGCCACACAGGTAAGCTCTCACGTGTACATAGGTGGCTCTATACCCCCCCCCCACTCTCCTCCCTCTCACACCTCTCTCTCATCCCGCCCCCTTTGCTATCTGCTATATTCCTCCTCCACTTAAGCCACACTCCTCTTCCTCTTCCTCCTCTTCCTCCTCTTGTTCATCCTCTTTCTGCTCCTCCTCCATTCTCACCTTCTGCACTATCTCTCCCCGTGCTCTTCCGCCTACACATCTCCCCTCCTGCTAATTCTTCTCTTCTCTTCTCTTTCTTCCTTCTCTTCCTCCTCCGTCTACTGCTCCTCCACCTTCTACACTAACTCGTATTCTTTTCTTTCTCCTACATCTCTGTCCTGCTAATTCTTCTCCTCCTCTACTCCTCCTCCTCTTCCTCTTTTTCCTTCCCAACTCCTCTTCCTACCATCCTCACTTTAGATTAGATAGCCTAGCTTATTACAGGTAGTCTTATCGTGGCCAGTAAGTGTACATTTGTTTTTCTTTTGTATTCCTCCTCCTCCTCCTCCTCCTCCTCCTCGTCAAGCAGAGCCGCGGCAGGGATAAGCAGATCCATATGTATGACTCCACTTCTTCCTGCATGCAAACACACGCATATCATTTGCGCAACATTTAGCTCTAGATTAAGTGGAAGGTAGGTCTCTCTCTCTCTCTCTCTCTCTCTCTCTCTCTCTCTCTCTCTCTCTCTCTCTCTCTCTCTCTCTCTCTCTCTCTCTCTCTCTCTCTCTCTCTCTCTCTCTCTCTCTCTCTCTCTCTCTCTCTCTCTCTCTCTCTCTCAACGTATGCATTCACACAGCTCCTTGCGCGCGAGCGCACACACACACACACACACACACACACACACACACACACACACACACACACACACACACACACACACACACACACACACACACACACACACACACACACACACACACACACACACACACACACACACACACACACACACACACACACACACACACACACACACACACACACACACACACACACACACACACACACACACACACACACACACACACACACACACACACACACACACACACACACACACACACACACACACACACACACACACACACACACACACATTTCCTTTTTCTTAGCTTCTCCTTCTCTTCCATTACCTCTTTCTCTCTCAACTCACCCAACTCTTAAAACTTTCTCTTCATCCCTCTCTCTCTCTCTCTCTCTCTCTCTCTCTCTCTCTCTCTCTCTCTCTCTCTCTCTCTCTCTCTCTCTCTCTCTCTCTCTCTCTCTGTCTGTCTGTCTGTCTGTCTTCCCCTTTAGAACACAAACCCTTTTCCTGGCATATTTTTCTCCATCTTTTTCCTTCTCATTCAACGTGCTTTTCCTGCTCCTTCAGACATTCATTACCTTAACTTTTCCTTCCGGTACAAGGCAGAGTTCCCAGCCAGGCAGACGGACGCCCCGCTGCCCTACTACCACACTCACCCTCGCTGCGTCTCCCGCGACAATACGACTCCAGCTGTTCTCTATCTCGCCTGCATTCTCTGGTTGCTTACTGTTTTCTCTCTCTGTCCTTCTATTCGTTAACTTTTTTTTATTGTTCTCAATCTGATTCTTATTCTCCTTCTCCTCCTTCTCGTTCTTCTCATTCTTCTTCTACTTCTCGTTCTCCTTTTCTTCCTCTTTCTCCTTCTCCATCTACTACTCCTACTCCTCTTCCTTTTCTTCTCCTTGTCCTCCTCTTTCTCCTTTTCCTTCTCCTCCTACTTCTACTACTCCTACTACTACTACTACTACTACTACTACTACTACTACTACTACTACTACTACTACTACTTTTATTATTATTATTATTATCATTATTATTATTATTATTATTATCATTATCATTATTATTATTATTATTATTATTATTATTATAATTATTACCATCATCATCATTACACACATCATTATAATTACGAAGTCATCATAATCACCTCCTTCCACAACGCTTCATAATATTCAAACCGTAGCACATACGTAATATTTCTCATGTGATTAATTGAAAGCTATCTATTAATTTCCCCCGTAATGAGGTTTGGACGTGACCACTTGTTTTTTCCATTAGGTTTTTTTTTTTTTTTTTTTTTTTTTTACCAGAGGATGTCATATCGGGGAATCTTAACGCATATAACTCACTCCCTTCATTTATTTAACTTATCGTGGCTGTGACTGTCGACTGAACCCTCATCATTTACCCCTGAGTTACTTGTGATTGCATCTTGACACACACACACACACACACACACACACACACACACACACACACACACACACACACACACACACACACACACACACACACACAGTTATCTTCCTTCCTCTTCCTCTCTTCTTATAAACGTTAGTATATCGTCATCCACACACACTGATCTATCTTTCCTCTTCCTCCTTGTGTCTTATCTTCAGTCAACGGACGTACAGAGTGGAGTCCTTTGTGATCCTCTGTGTTATCAACCTCTCATACTCACCCGTCTCAAGTCTAAGGGACGACCCACTCACGTTTCATTTATTACAGTCACACAACAGCTGTCACGCGGCCTCCCATCCTTCGCTCTGATATCATTGAAGGAAAGGTTCTCCATTACAACATTGTCTCCTTCTGTATTCAAGTACCATGACAATATTACGCATTCATGTTCTTCCCTTTACATGCTGCCATACTCTTCTCCCTTCCGTCTCGTCGCCTCCCTGTCCCTGTTGTCTTCGCCCTGCAGTACTTTTCTTTCCCTCCTCTTCTTCTTTTTGCTGTACTATCTCTCCGATCTTTCCCCTTCCCTTAATTCACTCTTCCACCACCCCTTCTTTTTTCTTTCCTTTCAAAAACCCGCGGCATTCTCCCTTCCCGTTCCTTACTTCTTTCCCCTCTCCCCTTCGTCCTCTGGCACTCCGCTCCTTCAAGCATCCCTCGCCGCCTCGTCCTTCACTCTCCCCCTCTCCCTCCCCCAGCAAAGCGTCCTCGCGTCAAGCACCGTTTTGTGGGTAGTTGGTGATGTGTTGCTGAGATCGAGGTCTGGCAGGAGCAGCCCGACGGGATTAATTTCAGACTGGAAACGGCCTGGAGACTTATTGGGCGCCTGACTGTAGGCTCACGCAGACTCCGCCTCACTTCATCTCCATATGAAGCTGGGACTCCGGAGAAGGGTTGAGTGAGGCTTCACATACCAGGGGTCCCGGCGGGTTGCTGGCGCCGCGTCCTTGGTTTAACTCCATTGGGTTTTGTCAAGGGGGAAATTCCTGACTCCGGACCGCTATACCACGGCGGGTCTTCCAGGAAAGGAAAAGAAGTAAAAGAAGAAATGGTGCGCGTGGCGATCATCGGCGGGGAAAACTAGACTCAGGATATGTTGGAGTTGGAGTTTTGTGTTTTTATATTTCGCAAAGGTTATATTCCTACGAGCAACATGTTCTGCAATATTGATATCAAACTCACCAATAGGTCAACCACCGCAAGCCTATGCAGATCAGCCGACATATTTATATTCCAGTGAAATATTTGGTCTTCCCGCAACACGAAACACTTGGAAAAATTCAAAGTTTGGCTCAACACTGTAACTTGGCGTGACCTTCAGGAGGAGTGTCAAAAAGTTCAGAGCATTGCCTTATCCCTCGGGACGTCCCTCTCCACTCAGGCGGGAGTGAGGCTGAGAGCGACCATGTGCTGGTATAGACGGGTGACAGGGTGAGTCTGGGAGAGTGATGGAGAGGCAAGGTGGAAGCAGAGAGGGTGTTAGTAAGACGATAGATACATGACAAAGGATGCTAGTAGGCGATAGATGGATGACAGTTTGAGGCAAGGGCGACAACATTAGGGCGATATAAATACATGACAGAGAGAGAGGCTAAGAGAATGTTGACAAAACTGTAGGTAGACTGAGAGAATGTTGGTAGGCTAATAGATGACAGGATTAAGCTGAGGTGTAGACAGGACAATAGATTAATAACAAGGTGAGGTGTAGTGTTAGATAGATAATAGGTGAGAGGATGATAGTTGTGTGGTAGGTAGATGACAAGCAGGAGGCGCTGGAGGTGTGGAGCACAGTGCTGTCCAACACCTTCCCTCGGCAGCACCAGTTTGCATGCATAACCTGGGCGAGGGACGGAGGCAGTGCGAGGCGGCCAGGAACACGACGCGGGGTGGGAATTCACTAATATTCTCGGCGCCACCACTAGACGAGGTAAAAAAAGTGGGTGCTCGTGCAGGATAATTCGATTTGATTAAACTTGGGCTGTAGACCTTCAATAAATGACGTACTGCCCTGAGCAATAAAAGTGTTTTAATTTAGGAGAGCCAAGAATTGAAGCACGGCGCGAGGAATGAGACGACGAGAAAGCGAAAGCGAGAGCGAGAGCGAGAGAGAGAGAGAGAGAGAGAGAGAGAGAGAGAGAGAGAGAGAGAGAGAGAGAGAGAGAGAGAGAGAGAGAGAGAGAGAGAGAGAGAGAGAGAGAGAGAGAGAGAGAGAGAGAGAGAGAGAGAGAGAGAGAGAGAGAGAGAGAGAGAGAGAGAGAGAGAGAGAGAGAGATACAGAGGGGAAAGGAGAAGCTGAAGAGGATGGAAGGGAAAAGAGAGAGAAGAGTTAAAGAGGAAGCAGGGATGGAGGGAGGGAGGAAGGATGGCAGGCTAGGCAAGGCAAAGCAAGGCAGGGCAGGGAAGGGCTGGGTGAGAACAGGGAAAATAGCAGAGGTGAGCGAGAAGGAACCAGGAACTCAGGAAGAGAGCAAGAATCGTAAAGAATATGTAAACTAGCGGGAAGAATGTTAATGTGGGGAGGAAGCAAAACGGAAATAAAAGACTCGAAATAACATGGAAAACAAGAGAAGAGGTGGAAACAGTTCCTGAGGTGGCTTTTAAATGAAGATACATGTGAACTATAGAGGAAAACTGTCGCCCCTTTTCATATGTCCATTCATTTCATCAACGTATCAACTCTCTCTCTCTCTCTCTCTCTCTCTCTCTCTCTCTCTCTCTCTCTCTCTCTCTCTCTCTCTCTCTCTCTCTCTCTCTCTCTCTCTCTCTCTCTCTCTCTCTCTCTCTCTCTCTCTAACTCTCTTATTCCCTCTTGCTTTAAATTCAGTCGGGCCACGTCTATCATGCATGCCTCTCTGCAATGTCCAACTAAGTTCATGGATTTCTCCCTTCATACTTCGCAAGATTTCACCTCCGTTCCCTGCACCTTCAACTCTCACCACCTCCTCCTCCTTCTCCTCCTCCTCTGCCTCCTCCTCCAGGCGTCCACTCTTCTGTGCCATCTCCTAAAGTATGGAATAGAGAAAGTTGGCCCATTGTCGACCGGTGTCTGGAGCGGCTCACTAAATACACGGAACATAACAGTCGTGAGAGAGCGAGACAGCAAGGGCGAGAGCGAGAGCGAGAGAGAGAGAGAGAGAGAGAGAGAGAGAGAGAGAGAGAGAGAGAGAGAGAGAGAGAGAGAGAGAGAGAGAGAGAGAGAGAGAGAGAGAGAGAGAGAGAGAGAGAGAGAGAGAGAGAGAGAGAGGGTAATGCTGTGTCGTCCTCTCTGCTGTGATCATGTTTGGTTGGTATTTGCACTTCATAGATATTGATCCGTGTGTGTGTATGCACGTGCTTACACCTTCCCGGCCACTGTTCACATTAAAGAGGGATCACACACACACACACACACACACACACGCTATGACAAATCAGAATGCATGTCTCCTTGTGAAATTCCCGTCTTAAAATAAATTAATAAAAATGGCAAGAATGAAAGACAAAGGACTAGTCTTCAGGGAACTCGTATATTCAGAAAGCAGGAAGTAAGCAGAACGATCCTTTATGCTCGTCACATTTTTCTATATTTTCTCAATGCAGTGTTTATCTTTCGTCTCTCTCGTATGCTGCGTCTCACGTGCTGGGGGGAAAGCAAATTAATCTCTTCCTTTACACGATATTGCTTTTTTTATGTCTGCGTATATTTTTCTATATTTTCTCATTGGAGTGGTTATTTTCACCCTTCCGTCACTCTGCGTCTTGGGGAAAAGGGAGTTAATTTTTCATTTTACACAGTGCTTTTTTTTTATATTCTATTATCATATGAACGCTTAGATTATATTTCCTACATGCATAACATTTCTCGAAGTTGTCTATTGCATATCTAACTTTTCTTTAACACACGACTGTCTTCCTCTCCGCGCAGCATGATTTATATATTAACTTTTCTGTTTAAGTCAACGTTCACATCTCCACCACTTAGACAACATTTCTCGAGGCAGTCTATTACATATACCACCTTTCCTCTTACCACCCAAGTGTGCTCCTTTCCACATAAAATGACTTCTATATTACCTTTCCTTTACATATCAACCATCAAATAATATTCTCCACTAAATACATAACAAAACATATTTCTCGAGGCTATCATTTATCTAATCTCTCCTTGACATCCAAAAGTCTTTTTTATCACACAAAATGACTTGAGGTTGTCCTTCTACACTAATAAACAGTGCATATTTCACATCATAAACCTCAGTAAATCACCTCTGCATCTTCACTGGATCTTCAATCATTCCTTCAGTCTCTGCGTCTAATAAAGCTTCATATAACCTTGCATTCAGGAAGCATCTCCACTCATACGCGACTCCTAATCAAGATAAATTTAAAAGCTGCACGTATCATCAACACATCGTCAATAATTGATTCCCAACTTCCTCAACATTCCCCCGAAAAATCTGGAATCTCTCGCGATCTCCTCTCATTATTATTGCTGTTAATTAAGGCTCTTTTGGATTTGCTGATTGTGTTTTGTTCGTGGTTTCGCTCGCTGCAGAAGACTCACTATTGATCTGGCTTCTGCTCATCTCACTAAGACGAGTGTTAAGGAGTATCTTTATCCCATCCCCCTCAGTGTAAGTTCTGGTGAGATGTGCCTTCCTGTCCTCTTGTCTTCATACGTCTTGTAATTCTTCAAGAGGGAATTCCCAAGACATGGTAAAAATCAACTGGGCTGAATTTTTGTGGAGAGAGAGAGAGAGAGAGAGAGAGAGAGAGAGAGAGAGAGAGAGAGAGAGAGAGAGAGAGAGAGAGAGAGAGAGAGTCAGAGTCAGACAGAGACAGACAGACAGACAAACAGACAGACAGACTGATCGAGACATACACCCACCCACCCATCGAAGCACCACCCACCCACCACACACAAACACCAGTCCTCCCCCAAACCCTCCCCCTAACACACACACACACACACACACACACACACACACACACACACACACCGAGACACACAGCTCTATTAGCAAGGCAAAAATAGCACGTATGATTAATGGCAGAGTATCACGCTAATCTCCCGAGCGGCAAGACAACACCGACAATGTTCATTCGCGTTTTATCGAACCTAACATTTATTCATCATCGTGACGGGACTACCACCACCACCACCACCACCACCACTGCCACACACAACTTTCTCTCTATTCTATGTGTAGTACGTCATTCTCCTTCTCTTCTTCCCTTTTATTATCGTTCACTTATTTCCTTTTATTTCATATCTGCTATGTCTTCTCTCTCGTCTTGTCATCTCTCCTTTTCTGTGCTCTTCTATTTCTCCTTTATTCCTCTTCCTTATCACCCTCCTTCTCCTCCTTCTCTTCCTTGTCCTTGTCATCGTTGCGTTCGTTTTCCCCCTCCCCCTGCTCCTCCTCCTCCTCCTCCTCCTCCTCCTCCTCCTCCTCCTCCTCCTCCTCCTCCTCCTCCTCCTCCTCCTCCTCCTCCTCCTGCTTGTCGTCGGCTTGGAGGCAGCGGGAATGTCTTCAAGGGAATAGGGTTTCCTTAATTGCTGAACCACGACTCCTATGTCCTCTGTCACTGATATGTCGCCACACACACACACACACACACACACACACACACACACACACACAGACATACACACTATTTCGTACCCGATAGAGCTATGAAAATAAGAAAACAGAATATGCGCTTCATACATACATACATACATACATACATACATACGTACGTACAAACACACGTGCGTAGAATCACTCATCCACACGCACGATACATCCGCAAAAATAATAATGAAAAATACTGAGATTAACTAGAGGCTTCACACACACACACACACACACACACACACACAAAGAGAAAGAGGGAGAAACGGACCGACAAAAGATAAATTCAATAGACCAGTTCATAATCAAGCTAGGTGTGCTTATCGAAAGACAGGAGATTACAAAACAGACAAACACAGAGATCAACAAACAGACAGATGAACAGATACACACACAGGCGATGCACCCCCTCTAGCCATACATATACGTGCTGCGTGCTGCCTTGCTTCTACGCACGAACCTCTCCTCGGGCCAATAAGTAAATGCCTAGTGCGTGCATAGGCTCGGCTTGCAACACCCTCAGGCGTCTCCCTCAATCAATCCTGTGTATGTGTGCGTGTGTGTGTGTGGGCAAGAGAGTGTGTGTAACTGAGCGAGATTGAGACAGTGAGTGAGTGAGTAAGTGGGGAAGTGAGTGAGCTAGTGTATCAAAGTGAGAGGGTGAAAGTGAGTGAAGGAGTGAATGAGTGAATATATCAATCAGTCGGAGTTTGAAAGCGTAAGGAAGCGAAAACCTGAGCGGAAGAATGAATCAGATAGAAGAATGTTAAGTGTAGTTAGTGAGTGAGTGAGTGAGTGAGTGAGTGAGTGAATGAGTTAGTGAGTGAGTCAGTGAAAGAGAGTTCGATTATTTACATGCCAGGTAGCAGGTGTAGAAAGTGATTGTAACTCTCTCTCTCTCTCTCTCTCTCTCTCTCTCTCTCTCTCTCTCTCTCTCTCTCTCTCTCTCTCTCTCTCTCTCTCTCTCTCTCTCTCTCTCTCTCTCTCTCTCTCTCTCTCTCTCTCTCTCTCTCTCTCTCTCTCTCTCTCTCTCTCTCTCTCTCTCTCTCTCTTTCACTCTCACTCTCTCCCTCTAACTTCACTTCCGGGTGCTCCATGTAGCTTTAATATTGTATTGGTCGGAGGCAAACTTTTGATGAATAACTATCAACTTCCAGCCTTCCCTCCCTCCCTCATTCCCTTCCTCCCACGCTCCACTTTTCCTCCCCCTTTCCTATTTTCCCTTAACTTCTTTCTCCACCTTCTCCTCTTACTCCTCTTTCCTACTTTCCCTCAACTTCTCTTTTTTATACCATTTCCTCCTTCCACCCCTCCTCCTCCTCCTCCTCCTCCTCCTCCTCCTCCTCTTTCCTCTCCCCGCGTCTTCGCTCCCTCGCCTCTCTGAAGAAACTTGAAAATGCACGATCCTGAGAGTTTGGGCCAAAAAGAGTGTGTGAATTTCCCAGGTAAGAACGAAATATGACGCCTGCAGCTTAGTATTTGTGTGGCCAGTACGTGAGGCTTAGGTGCTACTTCTGTCTATGATTCCTGTGTGTGGGAGTGACGTGGATGTGTGTGGGAGGGAAGGAGAGTAAGAGAGAGGGTGGGATGAGAGGGATAGAGGGTAAGAGGGAGGGTGGGATAGGGGGTAGGGAGAGAGAGGGAGAGCACATGTGGTTTAAAAATTCAAAATAGTATCAACAAATTAAACAAAAAATCTATATAAAAAAAGGAAAATTCCATGCATTATATAACGGAGAAAATCAATAAATAAGAGAGATACACGCAATCAAACCCTCAGTAATACCAGAAGCCCATCAACAACCATCACTTCCTCTCGCCCCACCCCGCAGCTCGACCGTCGCGCGCACGTCCTCCTCCCTCGGCGTCACGCACACGACTGGGAAAATGATCTGAACATCACTTAGGCTCGTAATCACCCGGTATGACGTCAGGAGTGGCGAAGAACGCAAGTTTCATCGTTAAGCGGCGTTATCAACGAAGCGAGGAGGAGGAGGAGGAGGAAGAGGAGGAATAAGAAGAGAAGGAAGACGAGGAGAAGGAAGGTGAAAAGGTGGTCGCGGTAGTGGTGGAATAAGATGAGGAGAATGATAGAAGGAAAAGGAGTGGAAAAAAAAGAAGCGCGAAGAGGAGGAGGAAGAGCAGGAGGAAGATGAATAGATGATGCAGGAAGAAGGGAAGAGAAGAGTGAAGGGGTATGAGATAAGAAGGAAGTGGTGTGGGAAGAAGGGGATGAAAGAGAAGAAAGGGGTGAAGACTGAAAAGAAGAAGAGAATAAGGGCGAAAAGACATTAAGAAACTAGGATACAGGAGGATAAAGGAGGAAGGAGGGAAGAGAGAGAGAGACAAGAGAAATGAAAGAAGATAAGAGGAACAGGAGATAGAAGTAAAAATAAAGAAAGGAGAGGAAGACAAAAAAAAATAAAAATAACAAGAAAACTAGATTAAGAAGGAAAAATAAGAGAAAGAATAAAATTAAAGAAGAAAATCGGTTCATAATATTCGCGAATGAGAGAAGACAAGCTACTGAAAGGAGATGAGATGACCAGTGATCGAGAAAATGAGGAGATCAAAGGCTGAGGAGAGGGAGAAAAGAGAGATTAGGCGATAAGAGAAATACGAAGAGTCTGAGCAAAATGAGATCACCAGGAAGTAGAAGAGAGAGAAAAAGACAGAAAAAAGGCGGAAAAAGACTCGGATATGATTTGGAAGCGGTAAAACTGAAGACGATGGAAGTGGCTGAGGAGGAAAGTGGAAGGAAGGTGGAAGGAAAGTGGGCGGGAAAAATGTGTGGTGAGGTAGAGCTGACGAGGTGGAGTTGTTCTTAATGAGGTGGAGGAGATGAGATCCTCCGCAAAACCCATGAAGAGGAAACGATGCAGGAAGTAGAGATGAAAATGCAAATTAAACGACAAGAGATTCCACACTTGACAAAGAGATGGATGAAGGAGTTTAAGTGTTATTAATGTTGTATTGTTATTGTGCACCTGTTATTATTGTTGTTGTTGTTGTTGTTGTTGTTGTTGTTGTTGTTGTTGTTGTTGTTGTTGTTGTTGTTCTCATTATTATTATTATTATTATTATTATTATTATTATTATTATTATTATTATTATTATTATTATTACAATGAGGAAAAACTGTTGCTATTTTCAATTTTTTTCATTAGTAGTATTAGCAGTAGTAGAAGTAGTAGTAGTAGTAGTAATAGTAGTAGTAGTAGTAGTAGTAGTAGTAGTAGTAGTAGTAGAAGTAGTAGTAGTAGTAGTAGTAGTAGTAACAAATATGAACATAAAGTAAGGGAAAATGCAATAAATCATTAGGCCTACACGTGACACTTCCTGTATGAAACATAATTACCTATTCTTTACCTATCACCCTCATCCGTAGTAGCAGTAGTAGTAGTAATAGTACTAGTAGTAGTAGTAGTAGTAGTAGTAATAGTAGTAGTTGTTGTTGTTGTAGCAGCAGTATCAAAATGGCACTAAAGAGGGAACTGAAATCTTCGAAACACGATTTTTACTTTCCACGAAAACAAGAAACAACCAGAAGAAGGAACAATTTCACTTTTTCTTTTCGCCAACAATTTTTTTTCCTTCCAACACTTCCCGGATGCGGCCTTGCATGTGTTGAAAGAGGCAAGTTGCATGAAAAAAATATACATATATCTCCAGCATTTCTATTATTGTTATTGTAGCTGAAGAAGTTATTGTTGTTGTTGCTGTTGTTACAATATATATATTTTCATTTTTTTTTGCATCCAGGTCATTCCTACACACATGTGGCGGCGGGCGGGAAGAAGAAGAAGAAGAGGAAAAAGAAGTAGGACGCAAGAATTCAGTGCTAAAGAGAAAGAATTTATCATAGGGAAGAATAAATAGTGAAGTAAATTATTCTTTCCACTCACATTTACATTCCTTGTTATATTGATAGATAGATAGATAGATAGATAGACAGACAGACGGAAAGACAAATAAATGAACCAACAGACATACATACAAGTACGTAAACAGAGACACGCAGAAAAGAAAGCATACATTGACAGACAGATAAATATGCAGACAAATTAAAAGACAGACACGCTGACGGATAGTTACAGACAGATGTCATCATAGGCATTACGAGTCCTCAGCTAAACTCAGCGCCTTTCCCCAAACCCTCCCTCTGCATGAATCAGCGTCAGTCAGTGCCAAGTCGTGTCCACAAAGTTTTCAATCTCGTTCTCTGTTATGTCTCTTGTCGCTTCCCTTTACTTCGACTACAGTGTTTGGGGCTCCAGTCAGTTAGTTTTCAGACCATTGCCTAGTACTTTTTTCTATTATATTTATATTATTCCTTTGTCGATTAGGTTTCACTCATAGTGTTGTACTTTCCTGGCTGGTACGTGTCCATCTTTTTTCTCTTTATTCGAAGTAAATATCGGAGTATCTTCCGTAAAAAGGGAGATATGGAAGGACACGGAATAAGAAGTAAGTAATCGAGGATGTAATAGAAAATATCGTCGAGTTTTCTGATGAGGAATAAATTAAAGAGTCTAAAGGAAAAAGCTGAGCAAATATCAGCGTATCTTCTGTAAATAGGAAAATACGGGAAGATATGAATAAGAAATAAGGAATGAGGGATAAAAAAAAACATGGACACTAATAAAGATTAAATGGAGGAGGAAGACGACAACGAAAAAAGAAATAAAAGAACTTATCGCATCTTTAGTTTTGATTTCTTCTCTTATTTATGGCGATCTTCTCAAATCCCTCTAAGTTATTCCAGAGACGTGTCTTCCATAACTCCCTCTGTACTACTTAAATTGCTTTCCATTACGTCAGGCTTCGGGTTCCATATAAATAAGGATGTAAGTGATTGCTGGGGTCACAAGTTTCAAGGATTTTGGAGGTTGGTCTGAGTAACCTCGTGTGTATTCTTAGCAATTCCCTTTCATTTCAGAATGTTGTTTTATTTTGATTATTAAATATAGTCGTCATTTGATTATGCGATTTATTCTTGTAGCTGATCTGGAATCCATCTCCGAAAATTTTAGTTGTCAATATGAATGCATCTCTCCCTCTCTCTCTCTCTCTCTCTCTCTCTCTCTCTCTCTCTCTCTCTCTCTCTCTCTCTCTCTCTCTCTCTCTCTCTCTCTCTCTCTCTCTCTCTCACACACACACACACACACACACACACACACACACACACACACACACACACACACACACACACACACACTCAATCTTGCTTATGTCAGTCCTTCGATAAGAGAGATAACGAAATGTACACACACGCGTTTGGTTTGTCCTTTCCTCTGCCCTGCCACCCACCCACCCACCCACAGACACACACACACACACACACACACACACACACACACACACACACTGCGAGAGAGAGAGAGAGAGAGAGAGAGAGAGAGAGAGAGAGAGAGAGAGAGAGAGAGAGAGAGAGAGAGAGAGAGAGAGAGAGAGAGAGAGAGAGAGAGAGAGAGAGAGATGAAAAGGACCCCAGTGGATTACCATTACCATTCGTTATTGGTACAGAATAAAAAGATATTTTATTATAAATTGATGCAACGTTATCTCTGAAACACAACCTCTCCCTTCCTCTCTCTCTCTCTCTCTCTCTTTCTCTTTTTTTCACCTGCGCAGTATTTTCGTCTCTGTCAAAAACCCGGACGCGAGAAGCGGCTGTCTATTTACAAATAAATTAATTAAAATGGAAACGCATGAAGGACGATATAAAAATGAAGCTGGTATTTCCAATTTCCCGAATACAGACGTCATGCAGAGAGAGAGAGAGAGAGAGAGAGAGAGAGAGAGAGAGAGAGAGAGAGAGAGAGAGAGAGAGAGAGAGAGAGAGAGAGAGAGAGAGAGAGAGAGTTGCCAATTTACTACTAGTCTGAAAATATCATTTATACAATACGGCTTAAAAACTTGTGATCCCAATTTTTGTTACTCTTTCGGAATTCCAAATCCAGCTGAACCCTTACATATCCTGAAGTATTAGGAAAAATCACAAAATCAATGACCTATTTTGCATGTCTCATAAAAAAAATAAACACATGACAGAATTCACCCAATAATACACAATTATTTTGACGCTAAACTGAATATACATAGACTAACTAACATTTCAATGGAATCACAGCACTTACGTATACAAGAATAAGGTAAATATAAAAAAAAGAACCCACCCTAAAGTTACGTAATAGAAATATAGATAAAACTAGCAAGAAAATACAAACCAAAGTGAAAGAGAAACATTTCTTCTTCATTTACTATTATCTCAAATTCGCGGCGTTTAAATACATAACAAATTTAATAAAAAACATGTTAAAAAAAATTAGCATGTAATCCCAGCCTCTAGTACTTGGGAGAAGGAGGCTCTCTGCGTATGGTGATTGGGGTGTAGCGTAACTTTTTGGAGTGGCGAGAAAGTTGCTCAAGTCCTGTTAAGTGTTTATGAGGCCGCCCATGAGAGTGCGGTAAAGGAAGGCCCGGCGGTGAAGGAGGGAAGGGTACAAGCTGGTGGGAATGAGAGCGAATGAGAGGGAAAGAGAGGGAAAGAGAGAGGATGAGAGAGAGAGAGAGAGAGAGAGAGAGAGAGAGAGAGAGAGAGAGAGAGAGAGAGAGAGAGAGAGAGAGAGAGAGAGAGAGAGAGAGAGAGAGAGAGAGAGAGAGAGAGAGAGAGAGAGAGAGAGAGAGAGAGAGAGAGAAAGTAAAAGGCCTGAAGGGGATGAGTTCATGGAATAATGAAGTCTTGAGAGTGGAAAGTTTACACAAGCTTTCCTTCGTACCTTTCATAATATTCTCTCTCTCTCTCTCTCTCTCTCTCTCTCTCTCTCTCTCTCTCTCTCTCTCTCTCTCTCTCTCTCTCTCTCTCTCTCTCTCTCTCTCTCTCTCTCTCTCTCTCTCTCTCTCTCTCAGGGCTCGAGGTGACATTTATATCACCACCTTTATTTAACTCTATTATCTCCCTCTTCCTCTAAACTTTCCTTACCTCTACATTTTTAACTCCTTCTCCCTCCTTCCTCTCTTTCTTACATTGCCTCTCCTTCCTTGCCCTCACATCCTTCCCTTCCAGCTCCTCGTACTCTCCCTCCTCTTCTTCCACTACTCCCTCTACCTCCTCCTCCTCCTCCTCCTCCTCCTCCTCCTCTTTCTCCTCATTCTCCTCCCACAAAACTCTTTCCTCCACCTCACCATAAGACCCCAAACCAGGACGAGTTGCCAGTTAGCACAATTTACGAGTCCACCGCGTCCTCCTTAGCTTTCCTCGGCGAGTTACGGGGACTAAATCTGAGTCTCTTTCAGGCGGCCTTGTGCCTCGGGAACCGGTATACAGTCGTCACTCGCGCCACTATAGCAGGCACAGAGGTCAGCTGCCTTTTTTTTTTTTTTTTTTCGTGGGGATATTTCTTCCGTATTTCGGTGCACTGAGGTTGGTTTCATTGGCCGCTACTGACGCTGCTGACTCTTTTGCCGCCTCCTCCTCCTCCTCCTCCTCCTCCTCCTCCTCCTCGTTTAACTGTACATTGTTAGGTTGTTGGTGTTGTTTCTTTCTCTCTGCCTCTCTCTGGGTTGTGATGCTTTGGGTTCGTTCGTTTAGTTGGTTGTCTCTGTGGTATTGAGTGACTAGTTGGTTGATTTTTTGGTTATTTTCTTTCTTTTGGTTCCTCTTTTTTCATCTTAATTCTTTGGTTCGTCTTGATTGCTTGGTTATCTCAGTGATGGTGCTTGATTTATTGAATGACTGGCTGGCTGATTTTCGGGTTATTTTTCTTTCTCTGCTTCCTCCTTTCTTGTCTCAGTCGTTCGCCTTGGTAAGTGACTGATCCTTCGATTGACTAATTGGTTGATGGATGGATCTGAGTCGTCATGTTGTGTGAGTTGATTCTTCATGACTTTATGCCGTCTTATGAGATTTTCGCTGTCTTGGTCGTGTCTTGTCTGGCGAGGGTGTCTTGGTTGAGCAAATCCCTGACGTGCATACAAGGTCTTGGCGAGCACGTGACAAATGACGGCAATTTATTCCCACCCTTTCAGATAATATTTCAGGCTCAGTAATTTTTATTCAACTGGTAATGCATTATACATTTGTCTTTGTGTTAACGGACATGGCTTCTACTGCTACTACTACTACTACTACTACTACTACTACTACTACTACTACTCGTTGTTGCTGCTATCATGAGTTCTGTACAAATTAGAAAAAAAAGACTGTTATGTTAATAAATTCCGAACTAGAGTAACAATAAGAAAAAAATATAAGCTGAAGGTCGAGATTTGTATTTGATATGAAGCACTTTTGAAGGTATACAAGAAGACGGGCTGCCATGTTGCTGGTGGCGCAGGTTTACGGAGTATCCAGAGGTCTGGTGGGGACGGCCAAAAGCTTTACAAGGAAAGTAAAACATGACTTGCTGGATATAGAAGGAATATTTGCCATTAAAGTGGATTTTATACCATTACGGCTGAGGTCGCCAGGTATCCTCACATCTTTATAGGAGGAGAGAATATTAAGATTATGAATAAATGTACTACGTGATACGAAGAAAAAACTTGCAATGTTAGGTTTTTTATGACCCAGGACTTGTTGCAGATATGAGGGAGAAGCTTAAAGTTCTTGCCACAGAATTGGGAGATGTGTGATCCTCGTAGCGGGAAGGTAAAAGTGAATGCAAAAAAGGCGCAAAGTGATGAAGCGCGGTGCGAGTAGAGGCGAAGGCTTGGGTGCTGACAGAGCTCGCAATAATGAAACACTGGAACAGGAGGAAAAGTTTTGTTATTTGGGCGGCGAGATAGAGGGAGGCGGAGGAGGAGAGCGATTGGGTGGAGAGGGAGTGATGGCTTTGGGGGCTTTGGAAGGGTTTGGGGAGAGAGAGAACTTTGTTTGTGTAGACCAAAATGTGAATGTTTGAGTTGTTGTGGCAGCTGCTTTGTGTGGCTGCGGCTCGGTTCTTATTCAATGTGAGCTGGAGATAAAGGAAAGATGTTTGTCCTGGAAACAATGCCGCTGAAAACAATTCCTGCTATGAAGTGATTGGAGAAATTTACGAATGATACTTAAGAGATGCAAAAACAAGACAATTCTTGTTGGAAAGGGTAGGCCAGGTTATGTTAAAGAGGCATGAAATGATACAGGAGAGAAAAGAAATTATTCAAGCTGCTTAACACTCTGAAGAAGGTGAAAGGTGAGATTAAAGGAAGAGAAAGAGAAGGAGAGGTGGTATTCAGAAGGCAATCATCAAGAGAAATGACCCGTAATAGATAGAGTATAATGAAAAGTATAAAAGTAGAAAGCATGCCACAACCACCACCACCACTACCATGACCACCACTATTACCTCAACTATTACTACAACTCCCGCAACTTGTATTTCAATCTCTACAATTATACAGGACACTCGGATCTCTTTGATTTCCCTTTGATATTGTCCCCTTTCCTACGCCGGCACGTGGCGGAGATCGTGCCGCCGGCGGGCCGCGTCAGGGTTGCAGGCGGCGTAACACTGCGGTCGAGATAACCAACATTTCACTTCCTCTCGCCCGCCGATGTATCGCTCGGTATTGGTTCATATCTACGTGTTGCAGGACTGACAGAGGGACAGATATACAGAGAGATAGACGGACGGACAGACAAACAGAGAAACAAATAGACAAACAGATGCACAGGCAGACAGAGAAACAAATAGACAAACAGATGGATAGAAACACAGACAAAGATAAAAGCAGATACAGGCAAGCAGACAGAGAACGAAACACAAGATAGTCAGCCAGAAAAAAAAAAGAAAAATAAAGACAAAAAAAAAATACAATAGACATAGACAGAGACGGAGGCAAAGAGATGCAAAAATATACATCCCTTCAGCCACAGATATACAGCAAAGTAATACAAGAAAACGCAAATCATACAAGTAATACAAATAGCAACATAACTTCACGGCTCTACTTAAAAACCTGTCAACTTTCTGAAATGAAAAAAAAATCCTTTACGTAGAGGTAGGTGGTAAAATTCTGTGACATTCGTATTAAATTGCCCAACACTTTCAGCCTAAACCTCCAAATTACTTACATAATTAAATAATCGCCAAGCTTAATTGGTCATGACAGTTGGATAGTGATTTCATAGTGAGAGGAAATGAGTAGTTTAATAATTGCCGAAGTAACATCAGTGGTGGGATTATAAAGATACGCTGGTGGAGGACGAGAGCGAGAGAGAAGAGAGAGAGAGAGAGAGAGAGAGAGAGAGAGAGAGAGAGAGAGAGAGAGAGAGAGAGAGAGAGAGAGAGAGAGAGAGAGAGAGAGAGAGAGAGAGAGAGAGAGAGAGAGAGAGAGAGAGAGAGAGAGAGAGAGAGAGAGAGAGAGAGAGAGAGAGAGAGAGAGAGAGAGAGAGAGAGAGAGAGAGAGAGAGAGAGAGAGAGAGAGAGAGAGAGAGAGAGAGAGAGAGAGAGAGAGAGAGAGAGAGAAAACAAACATAAATCGACAAACACAGATGAAAATAAACAAACAGATAAAGACCAAGAAAGAGAGGCTTCCCATCCCAACACACACACACACACACACACACACACACACACACACACACACACACACACGCTGACACAAACCCGCCCCTCCCCCAACAAACACACACACACACACACGCACAGTGACGAGTGATCTGCAACACTAGCCCGC
>NC_087158.1:30242039-30247039 GCF_035594125.1 Scylla paramamosain | reverse complement strand
CAATTAAATCTGCCTTTTATAAACACTATGATTAAAAGAGGAAGGGAAAAAACACACCATTGTCACCATTACCGACGCTGTCATCACTGGACCCAACATCGTTACTGATTTGCACCACCACCACCACCACCACTACCACCGACACAGCGTTATCACCATCATCATTATCACCGCCACCAATCCGGAAGCCATTCAGAACCACCACACTCACTAATCATCACCAGCACCACCTTCATCACCATCATCAACATCACGACAAGCAGACAGCAAAAAAGCATCACCATTATCATCACCATCACCATTACTAAGGACTAGAATCGTCACCAGCACCACTATCATCACCACCACCGTCATTATCCATCGTGAATACCGCGGCCACCACCACCACCACCGCCATCGCCGCCACATTCATGACATCGCGTATCGAGGAAGCACGTGAATCAAGAATAGTGCCATCAGTTGTATAGGATTTATCAATTCGAGAGGCAGAGGAGACAGCAAGACGAGGACGATAACAGCAGTGGCAAGGAATAACGAGGAAGTTAGGAACTAGGGTGATTATGACGATAACGGCGACACAAATGACAAAAACAACGATGACAATAAAACAATGATAAAGAAAAAAACAGGAAACACAAGGACGATGACAGGAAAAAAGAAAAACAACCATGACTACGAAAAAAAAAACACACGAAAACAGCAACGTTAATAACAACAACAACAACAACAACAACAGCAGCTCAACATACAATGAAAACTACAAACACAAATATTTATTATCCTACTTTGAAAAGCCACCGTAGAAACCACCGCCATCACCACCACCACCACTACCACCACCTCCTCCTCTACCACCTCTCCCAGCAATCATTAGCGCCCTTTTGTCAACACAGGGAGTGAGTGAGCACCTCTTGTCCTTCCTAATAATCTGTGCGTAAGTTGAGACAAGACAAATATTCTGCTAATGTCTTTCCCGTTCTTGCTTGTGAGATTATAATAGATCACTTGTGTGTGTGTGTGTGTGTGTGTGTGCGTGTGTATGTATGTAGCAGAGTGAGCGAGTGAGAAAGAATATACATGAAAGAGCAATGTGACCGTGAGTGAAAATGCTTGTAGATTCAGAGGTGTGTTGAAGTAAAAGTTAGGCACAGGCAAGGCTCTCGGGTGTGTGAGGAACGAGAAGGAAAAGAAGGAGCAGGAGAGGAGAAGGAGGGTACTAAGGGGAAGGAAAGTGTAAGTGTGTTTGGAGGGCAGAGGAGGTGAAGATTCTGGGTTTGTGAGAGTGATGTGAGGAGGTTAAGGTGTTGGAGTGGGGAGTTAAGAGAGACGGTGAAGGCATTGTGGGTCTGTTTTGGTGTACTGGTAGAGGGTGAGACTAACTGACTTATCTCCCCCAGCCCCGCACACACACACACACACACACACACACACACACACACACACACTCCTCTGCTGGCCCATGATTGCTTCTCCTCCTCCTCCTTCCCTTAGTCAGCAGCGAAAGGAAGGAAAGCAATTGAAACATTTTCATGTCTATTTGTCGAACTTATGAGGAAGTTTATGAAGGAGTTTTTGCTGAAGACTCATTGGAATTCGAGTATGTTTGGATTAATTCACACACACACACACACACACACACACACACACACACACACACACACACACACACACACACACATTTTTAGTTCCCGAGTACTCTTCTTCCTTCTCCCGTACCTTCGTCAGTTTCAAGAATAAGTTTATGTCACACCCACCCTCGCCATGGCCTATTCCTTGCCGCCGTCCCTCCCCCAACATGACACTGGAGCAGCACAATCATCTCGCAGAAAGCCTGACAATTAGTAAAGGAATTTGTTCCCATTAAAGTGTGAATCCTGACACCCCTTTAGTCTTCCCAGGCCAGTAATCTTTGTCAGGCAAGGCAATGAACACCTGGCCTTTCCTCCTGCAACAGTGAATGAGTGACCGGGAAAGGTATGGCAAATCTGGTGCATGTAGAAATCCTGTCTCTTATCGGGACAAGTAAACAAGTAACCAGACAAAATACACACACGTCTGGGAACACAAGAAACAGAAATAAGGTGCTCGTATACGGAGATAAGTGCCTAGGAAAAGTTCTCGTTGTGATCTTGTGTCTTGAATGAGTGAATGAATAAGCTACGCCAATTTCCTACCCTAAGAAAGAGCAATGAGTGAGGGTGGTGTACCTGGTCTGTGTGGCGCCCCCTGCCGTGCCGGTGCTCCGCCACTCGCCGCCCACGAGAGTTGCCGCCGCGGCCTCCGTGTGTGCCGACCCGTGAGCGAAAATTGCTAGCCGACTTTGTTCGTCGTAGTGTGTAAAGCGATAAACAAACCGTTGAAAATAATGCACCGCTTTCTTGTTCTAAATGCCCTGTTATCGGTTTAGAATATACGCCTATGCTGGAAAAATGCATATTGTTAACACTGCACCATTTGCTTCGGTATCTCGTTGAGGCCGCTGACCTCCACTCGGTAAAAGTATTGTATAGAAAATACTCCTGCACAACATGTAATGATGCGGAGCTGCTGAGTTAAAGCACGTAAAAATGCTGAACGAAATACAGGGGAACAAAATTGTAGTGAACACATGCGTTGTGCAATCAAATTTTTGGTCAATATGCGCTAGTACTTTAACAAAAAGCCTAAAGGCTCTCTGGGCTTGCACTGCGTCTTTGAAGGGGAGGAAACACAGGCAGTTCACGATACATTAGATGATTTTAAGATGGATATTTGTATGTAATCTTTGTAGAGAGACTGCCAACCCTTAGATTCACTGGTTTCTTACAACTTTTTTAATGTAAGAGGGACACTGGCCAAGGGCTAAAAATAAAGGTAGAAAAGACTCACTAAAGATGGCAATTCATAAAGAACAGAACCACAAAGATTAACCAAAATTAAAGGAGATGTGTCCTACTTTCATTTCTTACGTTCTTACTATGACCACACCTCGCTCTTTACTAAAACGCCTCATGAAGAATCCTGTCACCACGTAGCCTTCATAATGTCGAGCTTCTCCAGTCTAGCATGCCAAAACACACATTGGCTGGGCCTGCTTTAGTGATGCAGCGCTGTGAGAGAATCTCTTTCACTCAATATTTTCCTTCTTTCTTCAAGTTGCGCGTCTGCAGAAAGAGCTTGTCAGTAAACCCCGCGCTTGACATTTTATCTTTTCCTTCTATTCAAAGTTTGCCGGTCAACTTTGGCCATATCAATAGTATCCGTGCATCTGGCTGTCTGTCTGTCTTGGTGCCTGTCTGATTGGCGATCTCTGTCTGGTTATCTGTTTGTATGTTTGCTTACTTGTTTATCTATTTGTTAGCTGGTCGGTCTCTCTCTCTCTCTCTCTCTCTCTCTCTCTCTCTCTCTCTCTCTCTCTCTCTCTCTCTCTCTCTCTCTCTCTCTCTCTCTCTCTCTCTCTCTCTCACCACACACACACGCACAATTTTCAACCAGTGTCTTGAAAACAGTACAGCGCGGCCGGCCGAGTTCACACAAGTGCCGCCTGACCGCTGCCACAACACCAAACAAATCCTTTCCCGGAGTCACCGCGGCGCCTTTTCCCCTCTCGCGCCTCACCGCCTCCACCTAGTAAACAGCGGGAAGGTGACGTCCCTCCCTGGCCGCTCCCCAAATCCCACCTGCCCCTCCCCTCGCCTCCTCCCTCAGCCCTTCCCTCTTCTTCCGGTCGTAAAACTGCAACCCGAGAGACGTTTCCCGACACCCAGAAATCCCTCCACGCTGAGGCGAGGATTTACTTGCACAACGATCTCGCCCATCAAACCAAGAGGGGAAAAAAAAGGAAAAAAAGGAAGGCTAAGGGTGAAAACGGTTGCTGGGCCACTTGACACTGGGAAAGACAGAGCAATGCCAAGGCGGTGATGAGCGAGAGAGAGAGAGAGAGAGAGAGAGAGAGAGAGAGAGAGAGAGAGAGAGAGAGAGAGAGAGAGTGCAGACATGGATGAGGAAGGGTTGCAGGCAGGCAGGCAAGGAGGAAAGCCAGACAGACGCGCCAGAAGGAACAGACAGGCTTCACACTCTGGCTCGTTCCCGTTTAATCCTAATTCAGATTAAAGAAAAAAAGAGTCAAATCACCGCTCATTTGTGGGAGGCCAAGAGGTAATTCAGGGCCAAGGACGACCTGATGAACGCCTACGACCTTTGGAGAACAGCCTGATGGGACGACCCTCCCAGGGAGACATTAGGGCGGCCGGTAACGACCACTTGAGGACCGAGTCTCCTCCTCCAGCCTGAAGGACGCTGAGTGGACGGAGGAGCAGTCACCTCCCTGGAGACGGTACTTAGGCCGCGCACCGGGGGCGACAATGTTCTGGGAAGATTGCAAGCAGAGAAGGTCAAGCAGGGAGCAGGGAGGGCAGGGCAGGCAGGGAGGGCGGGAGAGCCAGGAAGGAGAGAGACAGAAGGAGGAAGACGAGGAGAAAAGGAAAATTATAGTTCCTGAAGAAAAGAACCCGAAATCCTTACTCCACTCCAGGCAACAGAAAAAAAGGAGAAAAGAAAAATTGAATATCATCTCCAGGAAACAGCAAAGCCGCAACAGGACAGTGGCGGCGCAAGACAAATGGTGCCGTGTTGTGTTCGTCAAACCTTTATCGATGCGAGGCTCTTGAGGCATTGTATCTGGCGCGGAAATGAGAACAGACGAATGTGGTAAGAGTGAGAAGAGTGAGAGTGACAGTGAGAGAGAGCAAGGGAGAGAGAAGCTGCGGCCACGCGTGAGGCATTGAATCTGTGCGACGAACGGAAAATAAGAATGCCGAAAAGACAAGAAAAAAATAGAAAAATGAAAAAAATGAGAGAGAGAGAGAGAGAGAGAGAGAGAGAGAGAGAGAGAGAGAGAGAGAGAGAGAGAGAGAGAGAGAGAGAGAGAGAAAGAGAGAGATCGCGCTCCACACATGAGTACCTTATCCCTCAAACGTCACTCCGGACATTTGCCGACCAGGACGAAGAGCGGGACAGGA
>NC_087158.1:30234539-30237039 GCF_035594125.1 Scylla paramamosain | reverse complement strand
ACAACTCGGTGACTTTGAATAACCGAGAACTTATAACTAATGCGTCTTTAATAATGGAATACAAAGGAAACAAAAGAATAATGGTGTATGCGATTTTTTTCATTGTTATTGCCTGTTTGTCTTCCTTACGTACATGTAGTCCAATATATATACTTTAATTCGCAGGAAACTTGTATCGAATGCATCTTTAATGATGAAAAACAAAAGAATAACGGCACAGTTACATTTTTCCTTTTCGTCATTACATTTTCGCCTTTCCTATGTGCAAACAGTTCAACTTCCAACCTTTAATTCTCCTAAGACGTATACCGAATGCGTCTTTAATAACGGGAACAAAAGAATAAAGGAATAGTAAATGTTTTCTCTTCTTTATTGCACTTTTTCGTTTTCTTACTTATAAACAGTTCAATAAATTCACTTTAACTCGCAGAAAACTTGTATCGAATCCATTACTTGTAATAGAAAACAAAAGAATAACAGATTACTTGATTTTTCTTTCCTTACTGAACTTTTCCGTCTTTCTCACGTACAAATACCTCAACATCTACACTTCAATCCGTCTAAAACTTGTATCGAACCTTGCACTTATAAGAGGAAAACAAAAGAATGAAAGGATAGTCAATCTTTTCTATCACTAACTGCATATTTCTGCCATTCCCACATACAAAAATTCAATACATACACTGAACTCCCCCTAAAACGTGTCATGAGCGCGCCAATGCTAATAAGAAGCGAAAGATTAACAAAGTAGACGGTTTTACTTTCCTTTACCATTGTATTTTTGTCCATCTTACATCCCAGGCAGAGTGGAAGCAAACACGTATTATCGGGTGTGAAGGCGCGTGTTTAAAGTGGCGTGCTTTCCCTGTTTCGTTCCCAAAGGATCATATTTCTCGGGCCTTTTTTTCCAGACGTTGCCCTTCCTTGCGAAAAGAAAAGCCGGAGGAGGAAGAGAGAAGAAAAAAAATAAGGGAAAACGCTGCGTAAGAGTTAGTAAGAGAGAGAGAGAGAGAGAGAGAGAGAGAGAGAGAGAGAGAGAGAGAGAGAGAGAGAGAGAGAGAGAGAGAGAGAGAGAGAGAGAGAGAGGCAGTAAAAGTTTAAGGTGCACACTCCTCGCGGGAAGATGATGGGCTACTGGCAGCTCCAAGTTCCTCCAGAGTCGTGATTCTTTAATTAATCCGCACTAGACGGTAAGGAATTAGGACCCTCTCTCTCTCTCTCTCTCTCTCTCTCTCTCTCTCTCTCTCTCTCTCTCTCTCTCTCTCTCTCTCTCTCTCTCTCTCTCTCTCTCTGCTTGATAAAATCTTTTTATTGGATCATCATCACTACCACCACTACCTTCCCCAGCATTTCAACACCATAATCACTTCTTCAAGATGATAATATCCTTGCCAAGACTAAGGCATCACCACATTCATCGCCATTAATAAAGCATTAGCACCACAACACCACATCACCAGTAACACCACTAAAAAAATGCGAAAAATTACAAGAACATTCCTTCAATTATACAAAACTTCCATTTCCCTTCGTCATTACCTCTATCCCTCCCTCGCCACCACCACCACCACTACTATCACTGCCACCATCACTGATAATACCACTGAAAAACAACAAAGAAATCTACAAACCTTCCCACAAACAATACTATCGTTTTCCTTCCTCTATCCTTCTATCCCTCCCTCACCACCAGTATCACCACCACCACTACTACTACCAGATACACCCCTAACAACAACAAAAACAGCAACAACAACAGCAACAAAACCAGCAAACCCTCCCCTTTCACGTTCCCCAGCCAAACAACACTCTGCTCTCCTTTCCCTTCCTCCTTCCTTCCTTCCCTGTATCCCTTCCTCTCTCACACTCTGCACACACAAACACCTCGGCCCAACTTTAAAAATTTCACTTTCGAATGGGACTTCCCCTGCCCAAATTTTATGATAAGTACCACCTCTCACCTTCAACCTTTCCCGCGTTCGCCGAGCTTCCACCTGAACCCGGAATAATGTAAACCTTCCCAGGAGTTTGCCTTCATGTCACGTCTGCCTCTAGTGGGGTTTTCAGAGCCCTTGGGACCACTGGCTCTCCTCCTTATCTCTTAGGCCTGGCCCGCAAGGAACTGAGAGGAAAAGAGAAGGAAGGTATTACGAGCCCAGAGATGATAGGAGAGGAAAGATGAGAGGAAGTGAGACGCGTTCCCATCAGATGAGATCATAACAGAGAGAGAGAGAGAGAGAGAGAGAGAGAGAGAGAGAGAGAGAGAGAGAGAGAGAGAGAGAGAGAGAGAGAGAGTGGGCCATTTGCTCTCGTTCTTCACCTGAATGAAAAGCACCACGCTGGCTTGTTTATCTGTCTTGTGCCTCTACTTCCTTATTTCCCTCCTCCCCCATTTCCGTTCCTCCATTCCCTCCTCCTTTACCATTTCCGTCCCTCCCTTCCATCCTCCTTCCCTGTTTCCCTCCCTCCGTTCCCTCCTCCACCATTTCCCTCCATTCCT
>NC_087158.1:30229539-30232039 GCF_035594125.1 Scylla paramamosain | reverse complement strand
TTCTTTACTTGTTACCAGCTAGCTCGTGCGCGCGCGCAGACACACACACACACACACACACACACACACACACACACACACACACACACACACACACACACACACACACACACACACACACACACACACACACACACACACACACACACAGATAGAGAGAGAGAGAGAGAGAGAGAGAGAGAGAGAGAGAGAGAGAGAGAGAGAGAGAGAGAGAGAGAGAGAGAGAGAGAGAGAGAGAGAGAGAATGAAGGCATGATGGATGAATGGATAGGAGGAAATGCACAGAGGTAGACTAACAGACGGACCGAAAAAAACGCCTCATATACGTATGTAAACAGTTATAGCAACCATTATATTATGAAGTTATAATTAAAGTGTTTATATATATATATATATATATATATATATATATATATATATATATATATATATATATATATATATATATATATATATATATATATATATATATATATATATATATATATATATATATATATTGAAAGTTAGACACTGAAATTTGACGGAAGGAACCGCTAAACCTGAGGATTAAGAGCTTGGCCTGATGGAAACACAGCCACGCATATCGTCAGGTGTTTCCACATCCACCACCCTTCACTCACTCCTCGTTCGTTTCTTAATTCATTCATTCATTCATTTAATAGATTACTCAATCAATCAATCAAACACACACACACACACACACACACACACACACACACACACACACACACACACACACACACACACACACACACACACACGTCATATCTTCATTACTTGAGGGAAGAAGAATGGGAGTGAGATTAGCTGATGAGCCACCGCTTCGGGAAGGGGAAAGAGTGGCGGTGGAGATGGCGATGGTTGTTTAGAAGTCGTTTTCCAAACTGCATGAGTGCTTGTTTGTAGACACCTGACAGGAGGGAGAGGGGGGCGGACTTGAGGTCAACAGTGGTGAGGGCGTCCGTGAATCCGGCGTATGAAGGGCCAAGCACGATCCTGGCCGCGTGCTTCTGCATTCCCTCCAGCCTCTCTGAGTTGCGTTGAGGCTGGACGACCAGGCCGGCGATGTGTGTGTGTGTGTGTGTGTGTGTGTGTGTGTGTGTGTGTGTGTGTGTGTGTGTGTGTGTGTGTGTGTGTGTGTGTGTGTGTGTGTGTGTGTGTGTGTGTGTCTGAATGAGTGAGTAATCTGCTGAGTGAATGAGTGAATGAAGAAACGGACAAGTGGGAATACTTTGTGGTAGGCGAAGATGTCTTTCCATCAGGTCAAGCAGACCTGACAAGACCAATGAGCAGACATGACCAGACAAGACCGAACCCAGACAACACAAAAACCCAGACCAGACAAAACCAGACCCTTCACGGAGGCTTGGAAGAGGGAGGTTTGCCGAGTGATCAGCATCTCTGGCGTGTGCTGTGATGAAAAATAGAGGTGGGGAGTCTTCCAATGATTTATGAGTGGGGCGCAATGATCCTCCAATTAGTAGAGAGTTTATGGAGGCTAATGAGAAGCCCGATTAGAGAAGAGTTAGTGAGGAGTATTCTGCGAGAGAAGAAAGAAATGGAAGTGGAGGTGGGAAGGTCAAAAAACGTGAAAGAAAGTGGAGGATGAAGAAAAGAGGAAAAAAAAAATAGGGAAACATAAAAAAAAATAAGTAAAAGAGAAAAAAATGGTAATTGCTTCACGATGCAAAGGGAAAGACGAAAAAGAGAGAGAACGTGAAAAAAAGAATAGAAAAACATGAAAGGAAATGAGACTGAAAGAGATAGAAAGGCGTGCTGAAAGTTTCATAAGGCAAAAAGGAAGAAAACAAGAAAGATTTATTAGACATGGATAGAGTGGGAATGATGTAGTGTAGTTGTATCAAAGGTAATGTACCACAACGAGGTATCCGGGACCGCAAACAGGTGATTATTAAAAGGAAGCTAACACGTGTGCATCTACACAAACACACACACACACACACACACACACACACGGTACAATAATCTAATTTCTCTTTTTACAGTCTGTTTCTTTTCTCTTGCTCTTTTCCTCCTCATTCTGGTTCTGCCTTTTTTTTCCGTCTCTTTTTCCTTTTTCCTCTTTTCCTCTACTCCTTCTGCGTTTAGTTATTAATGCCGTCTATTCCAAACTCTTTTATTTTTCATATTAGATTCCACTCTTTTTTCATTGCTTTCTCCTCTCTTTTAATGTCACTCCTCCTCCTCCTCCTCCTCATCTTCCTCCTCCTCCTCCTCCTCATACAACAATAATTACTCTTGCCATTAAAACTTAGTAGCGTCATTCATGATAGCATATAACATTACTGAAGTGCTGTGCTCATTCTGTCATGTCTCTCCTGCTTTCATTTACCCCCCCACCTCTCTCTCTCTCTCTCTCTCTCTCTCTCTCTCTCTCTCTCTCTCTCTCTCTCTCTCTCTCTCTCTCTCTCTCTCTCTCTCTCTCTCTCTCTCTCTCTCTCTCTCTCTCTCTCTCTCTCTGTGTGTGTCTCGCTTT
>NC_087158.1:30129539-30224539 GCF_035594125.1 Scylla paramamosain | reverse complement strand
TACATACTTACATATGCAAAGCCCTGAGTGCGTGACTATATACATACCTGTGTGAGCAAATTCCTGTCCACGTACACATTTGTAAAGGTGAGAGCATGCGTACGTACACGAATGCCAAGATCAATGCTGGCTTGTCTATATTCCCTTAAATGGATCACCGGAGTATGGATGTTCCTCTGTTATATGCCCCGCGTGGCCTTGATGTGCTTGTATGTGTGCCTTGTGTATCCTGCGTGTCATGTGCCTGTGTATGTGTGTGCAGTCACGGTCAATAGTCGCGCTGCATACCGCATTCACCTTCACTATGTTTGGCGCTTTCCCTCAGGCTTAACTCCTCTGATCTGCTAAGAATCTACCAATTGCTGGGCTTTGTTTGAAGACTGGCATTAAATCAAGGGACTTAAGAGGGAGTGAAAACGCAAAACAAGGTGAAAACGAAGTTTACCTTTTTTTTTTACTATAAGGACTGGTGAAGGACAACAAAGCTGAAAAACACTCACTGAAGATACCAGTTCCCGAAGACAGTCTGAAATCAAGTCCAGAATTACATTGCGAATATCTTAAAGGCTTCTTGATAGAGCTTAAGTCACAGGCAAGAGGAGATACAGAAACAAACGGAATTCTAGAGTCAGACTGCAATTGTACTTTGTTGTAATTCACAGGTATGCTTGGCTGCCGCACGTTAAACGCCTCACCATTCCTCTCTGCATGACAACCAAAGGAAACCCCACAGAAGTAACCACACCGCTGCTGGCTGCCACATCAAACTCCTTGCATAATACCCATCACAAACACAGCCGCGGGGAGACACACCAGCGCTACCACGACCACTACTGACTGTCACACATTCAACCACGCAACATTCCTCGCTGCATCACACTAAAACAACCCAGGGAAACCACACTGACGTAACCACACACCACTCCCCTCTGCATAACACCCACAACTAACACAACCACAGACAGGGAACTACACTAACGTAATCACCACTGACATTACCACACCAACACCACCACCACCACTACCACATCATCTCACCTCATGCTACACAAGAAACAACAACAAAAAACTGGCATAACTTCCACGTGCCAGACAAACAAATGAAACAGGCACATTGTGTAAATATTGTGATTCGTCATTTCCACCGCCGCTTTGACCACACAAGAAATGAATAAAAAACTGCAATCACATTCCATCAGCGGACGTCTCCATTTGACCATCCACTGGAAATTGTGAAGCCTTGCCGCGTGCTGGTTTGGGATGCGAGTTGTGGCGGGGAAATGGAGGAGTAGGAGGAGAGGATGGGGGAGGAAGGGACTGGAAGATGAAGAGGAGGAAGAAGTGGAGGTTAAAGGAAGAATGAAGAATATGGGCTTGGTTGGGATACACGAGTAGGAAGAGGAGGAGGAGGAACAGGATGACGAGGAATAGGAAGAGGAGGATAGAAGGGAGGAAGAAGAGAAAAAAAATATGAAAAGCAGGAGATACATGAGCAGAAAAAGGAGGAGAAGGAGGAGTAGGAAAAGGAGGAAAGGATGGAGAAAGGAAAGGATAATAAACATGAAAAGAGAAGACATATAAGAGAATGAGAAAGAAAAGTAAAAGAAATTAGAAAAAAGGAATAAAAGAACAACACTAGCATGAGGAGAAGGAGGACTTGGAAAAGGAGGAAGAGAAAGAGGAACAGGAAGAGGAAGGAGTACAAGGAGGATGAGGATATGGAGACAGGTTGGGAAGTGTCGTTATTGGAGTTTGGGGCGGGGGGAGAGGACAGGGAACAGAGGAGAGACACGGAGAGGGTCAAGATGGGAGGGTTGGGCTGCAGGGAGAAGAGGGACGGAGAGGCGAGAGGCGGAGGACAACGAATGAGAGACACGAGTGCGAAAAGAGAAAGAGAGGGAGCGTAAGAGCATGAAAACTCGTGTGGGTGAAGAAAAATGGACGTGAAGAATGAATGGAAGGGTCAGGTGAAGGAGGAGGAGTAGGAGGAAAAGGGGAAGGAAAAGATCGGGAGTAAGGAAAAGGAAGAGAGAGAGAAAGAGAGAGAGAGAGGGAAAGAGAGAGCAGACGTAGTGGTGGTGGTAGTGGTAGGTGGGAATCCCTTTCAGTTTTCAATTACTGCGCTGCTTTTTCTGTGCTTCGCTACTGAATTACGGAGGGACATATATACACGCGGGAGATACCGACATTTTTTTCTGTTACACTAGTGGAGCGACAAAGTTCAATCTGGTGGTGCTGGTGGTGTTGGCTGTGGTGGTGATGGTGGTGGTGAATCAGAGTAGTTGATGGGGGTAGTGAGAGTGTGAATAGTGATGGAGAAGAGTGTTATGACAGTTCATGGTGATGGTGACTTTGTGTGTGTGTGTGTGTGTGTGTGTGTGTGTGTGTGTGTGTGGTTGTGGGTGATAGTGACGGTGGCAGTGGTGGTAGCAGTGTCAGGACAGTTCCCATCCCAGACCAGGTTGGCGGCACATATGTCTCGTTTTCTTCACGCAGTTTATTACCGAGGTGACAGAGCGAGACTGCCCGTGCGTCGCGTGTGGCCGGCGTGGAGGCCCGCCGCTGACTGAGGTCCCGTAATCTGGAATTGAATTTGAACGGGGGACTGACAATGACATTCTCGAACACGCCATAACAGTTGCGAGCTGACGTATGAATATAAATTGATCTAATAGAATGCGTGAAGAGCTAACAAAGGTGGTGGTGGTGGTGGTGATGGCATTGCTGGTGGTGGTGGCAGTGGTGATGTTGTGGTAATGGTGCATGGTAACTGATATCCATGCTCTCGTTATCATTGGCTTTGTTGATATGTTTGTGCTTGTGTTGTTGTGCTTTTTATTATTGCTGTTGTTCGTGATATTAATTGCGGTGGTGATTGTAGTAAAAATAGCGGTTATGATTTTTCACAAGAGTAAAGGTTAGGGGTAGTTAGTTAGTTAGTTAGTTAGTAGTAGTAGTAGTAGTAGTAGTAGTAGTAGTAGTAGTGGTAGTAGAAGTAGTAGTAGCAATAGAGATAAAGGACATGTGATGATATTGAAAGTTTCATCCTGATTGATATCATATTAACAAAAAAAAAAAAAAACACACACATTCACAGCTACACCAACCACCAATACAATACTTCTCACCTCAAAACCCACCACGACTAATGACAGGAGCGTCAGTGTTAGCGAGGCCGCGGGAGTGAGGCAGTTATACAGTGTCAGAGGAGAGCGGACAAGAGACAAGTTAGCGGAACCTCCACCCTCCCTCTCTCTCTCTCTCTCTCTCTCTCTACACCCTCCACCCCCTTGAGGCTTAAGGTAGACCACCACCTTTAGCCTCCACGTCCCCACCACCACCACCACCTCCTGAGTCTCGTGTGCATGAGGCTCGCCCAGGTAATAGCGGGAACCTTCTCAATCCGGCTCCTCATATCCTGCTTTCGTGCGAGACTCAAATTTCGCCGTTTCATTTCATCCTTGAAGTATTAGATTTTAATTTTCGATACCTTGAATCCTTTCACGAGCAAGGCTTTCCTTCTTTCTCCTCCTCCTCCTCCTCCTCCTCTTCCTCCTCTTCTTCTTCCTCTTCGTGTTCCCCCTCTTCTTTTTCTTGACTGTCCTTATCTTTTTCCTTCCTACTTAGCATTTAGTTTCCTCAACATTTCCCGTTTTTCTCTCATTATTCACTTTTCTTTACGGTTTACTCTCTATCTAATCTCTCTCTCTCTCTCTCTCTCTCTCTCTCTCTCTCTCTCTCTCTCTCTCTCTCTCTCTCTCTCTCTCTCTCTCTCTCTCTCTCTCTCTCTCTCTACTGAATACCCATCCCACACGTTTCTATTCCACACCACATCTTTTCAACGTTCATTTCCCTTTTCCTCGTCCCTCGCCTCCATCCCCTTATCTCCCTGCAGCCCCAAACACTCCTCCGCTCCTTAGCTCCGGAGACAAACAGTTGCCGGGTAAGTGCGGAGTCCTGTAAGAATGTCGCCGCTCCGCTCCTCGCCACATGACACAAACGCTAAGTCTGTTCAGCAGCTTAACCGGAGCCACGCGGAGCCGCCAACTAAATGCATCGCCTTTTTTGAGTCTACCATCACTGCGTATGGAAAAGGAATCATACACACACACACACACACACACACACACACACACACACACACACACACACACACACACACACACACACACACACACGTATACATAAAGAAGAAAATCAGACATCCATCGGTATAAAATTCACTTTACAATCATTTTCTTTCTTTTCCTTCTGCTTTTTGCATTAGAGTCTGCTATCACTACGTATGGAAATGACACACACACACACACACACACACACACACACACACACACACACACACACACACACACACACACACACACACACACACACACACACACACACACGCACTCATACATATATACTATAAACAAGGAAATCAAACATGTATCGGTATAAAATTCACTTCACAACAATCTCTTTCTTTTTCCATCTCTGCTTTCCGCATTAGGCTTCACCTTTTTCGTACAAGGAACAATGTTTTCCCCGAAATTTTCAGAATTACGTGGAGCGGTTCCTGGAGGTTCTGGGGGAGAGAGGGAGTGGACGAAATAATCCGAAAATCATGTTTATCAGATGAAATATGCCAGGGAGTGTCTGTGTTGGGACTCAGCTGTCGTGGCGGCGATAAATGCTGGGCTTAGAGTGGCAGGTGAAAGCGGGGTGTGGGCTGAGGGAGTGGGTGTGGGTGACGGAACAGCGTGGGTACGGTGAGAAGATCCGGATGACGTGGGAGAGTGTCGGGAACAAGATGATATTTTGGAGGAAAGGATAGAAAGGGAGGCTGCGGAGACACGACTGGCAGTGATGAAGGGCGAGGAGTTGGGTGACAGGACAGGGATGGGGAAGGGTTTAGGTGACATTGGACAGTGTGGGAAACAAGATGATGGTTTGGAGGAAGGAATAGTATGGGTGATTTTGTAACGATGAAGGGTGAAAGTGAGGAAAGATGAGGAACTGGGTGACGGTGATGGGGGAGAAAGGAGTGTCTGAGCGGCAGGACAGTGCGGCAGAGCTTGTGGGGAGTGTGGGTGACAAGGATAGTGAGCCACAGCCTTCCCTCATGTCCTGCCCTCAGCTATCATCGACCCGTCCTCAGACTACAGTAATTTGCTCCACGACGCTGCACTCCTGTACTGTACACCACCACCACCACCACTGTCTTCATTACCAACACCACCACTAGAACACCAAAAGCTATTGCGACTACCACCACCATCACAGCTACCATGGATTATCTCTCTCGTCCACATTACCACCTCCACCTCCTCCACTATCAAGGTACAAGAAACTATATCATTTAGCTCGTCCACATCATCACTAATGCCTCGAGCTATTACCACCACAGTCCATACTTATACTGTAACACTTTTTCCAGTTGTCACTCACTACTACTTAGAACGCTAACATCCTAAATCCGCACTTGAAGAAAAAAAGAAAGCACTACTTCCTAATACTTACACCAATATTTTCTTCCACAACCACCAAGGCCACAGCACCACACCGCTACACAGTACTACTACTCCTACTACTACTAATACTACTACTATCTCACACATTACTCATAACGAACACAAAACATCCATAAAAACAACAACTACTACCTCCACCACCACCACCACTACCACCACTACCACCACCAATACACTCAGACACATCACTGCCCCGAACCACCACACACTGCATGTCCCACCGCCATTCACTTCACAGACCTTAGCACCTCACTATCACCCTGCTACCACGCCCAACAGAGTCACAGCCGCACCACGCCAGGTCCAGCATTCGCCACGTCTTCCTGAGTGCAGTAATCGGCAAGAACATCAAAGTAACACTCGAAATAACTACCAGGCCTAATTTAAAAAATCCTTACAAGACTCTTTGGCAATCGTTAGACCCGTCAGCCATTAATTGGATTCAGGTGGGGGCCGAGGTAGGGAAAAGGAAGGGGCGTGAAGGGAAAGAAAGGGAAATGAAGGCCTTAGATAGGAAGGTTGAGGAAGGGAAGGGAAGTAAAGGGAAGAGAAGGGAAGGGAGAGGGAATGGAGAAAGAAAAAAGATGGAAAGCAATGATAGGGAAGGGATAGGAAATTAAAGGGAATAACAGAATAAAAGCAAGTGAAATGAAGGAAAAAGAAGGAAAACACAGTAAGAGAAGGGAAGGAAAGGAAAAGAGAAGGTAAGGAGGGGAGAAAAAGAAACAAAACAGGGCTGTAGTAGATAATGATAAGTGAAAAAAATGAGAAGACGAATAAAAGGAGGAAGAAGTAGGAGTGTTTACAAATGGGAATAAAGACAAAGAAGGTAAAGAAACTGAGGGAAGCAAACGAAGGAGAGATAAACGAAAAGGGAAAGAAGTTAATGAAGTACACTACACATTGTCTATCTTACAAACCCAAATGCTCTCCCTCATCTTCTATACAAGATATTCTCACACACTCCCTCTCTCCCTCTCACTCTCTCCAATCACAGTGCACCCCTTCACCTCTCACCGACACCCAACGACTCCTTTAATTAAGAGTTTTTGCCTGAAGAAGTTATCGGGCGGCGGGTGATCATGTGGAGAGTCGGTGATTACTTGCCGGGGAGCATGTTTTGTGGCGACAGCGGTGGTGGTGGTGGTGGTGGTGGATGAGGTGTTGAAAACTGTTATTAAAGGAGGAGGTGCGAGAGAGAGAGAGAGAGAGAGAGAGAGAGAGAGAGAGAGAGAGAGAGAGAGAGAGAGAGAGAGAGAGAGAGAGAGAGAGAGAGAGAGAGAGAGATGGGGGGGGGGCGGGGGGTAACAGCAATCATATCAATACAATAAAACAACGGAAAGAACCGCAAAAAAAAAAAAAAGAATAAAAAGACTTCGGTAGTCATCACAACTCCCATCACCACCACCACCACCACCACCACCACCACCACTACTACCACTACCACCACCACCACCACCATCACCACCAGCACAACGCAATCAACAACAACACCTCTGGGCGGGACACACACACACACACACACACACACACACACACCTGGTGACTCGCACTATCACACACATCTCTCATGTTGTGAATTAATGACTACGTGAAGAAAATAATCACTACAGCGCTGTACTTCGACTCCACACACACACACACACACACACACGCAGAACCACTCAATTACCACCACCCAACACAAACAGGGCAGCAGAACCAACATCCACCCACCCACCGGCCAGTCAGCCAGTCAGGTTTTCGTCCGTAGAAAGCAAACAGCGGTGACTGGACAGCCGGGAAGGGAAAGAGGATTATTGTAACGTGCTCTGTGAGGCGTCAAGAGCAGGGCGCTGTGGGGCGGGGCGGTACCAAGCGAGGCAGGGCGAGGCAAGGGCGGGGCAGTGAGGGGGATGGAGGCACAGGATAGACAGTGATGGGTAAAACTAGACCAGAGTTGAATGGGGTGAGTTCAGAGTGAGGCCGCGTAAAGCTGGATAGGCTGAGGGAGCAATGCTGAGGCCTAGAGTATGGAGGGATATTTGTTTGCATGATAGGGTGAGGCGAGGTTGTCCGGGGCGGGATGAAGACATATTGGGGATGTGAGGGTGTGGTGTGAAGTGTTGGTGTAGTAAGGTGAGAAAGGTGGGAAGATGCAGGGTGCGGCAGGGGAGGAAATAGCCAAGGGTTGTAAGAGAGGAGGCGGAAAGCGAGGAGGTGCTGCAGAAGGATGTGGAAACACGGGCTCGGGAAAAGGAAAGAAGAGAAGTAGTAAGGACAGATGATATCCTTGATAGAGCGTGACGAAAATGTTGGAAGGGAGGAACTAAAAGCAAACAGGACAACTTCAAAGACGGAGAAACGCGTAAATGCATGTACCAGAAAATATACACCGAAAATTATCTAGCAAATAAAAAAAAAAAAGATTAAAAACGTTTATAAGCGTATGGAAAAAAATATATATATGGAGAGCGGGAATACCAGTTATCAGACCACAGACGAAGCTATCACTCACAAAATAAAAAAAGAAAAGAAAAAGGAGGAGTAGATATCGGCGTGTCATTGGCTGGCAGAGAAAACAATAACTAAAGGATTAAAGACGCACTCCACTGCACAACACAACAACAACAACATACCAACGAAAAAAAACAACAACAACAAAACCAATCAAGGTAATGCCGCGATAAACGAAATAGCAACAACAAAAACAAACAACAAAAAAAGGCAACAACAATGCCAACAACAACAACAACAGCAGCAGTAGAGAGACAAAACAAAATAAACGACCTCACAAATACCAAATACCAGTAGAAATAATAAAAAAAGGAGCAAAAAATAAAGAAAAAGAAAAAAGAGACACAGAAACATAAAGAGAAACAGAGAGAGAGAGATAAAACAAAAAGCTAGAAAAACGACCAATGAGAGTAATCAACAACACAAAGGAATGAAAATACGGCGGCAAAATGTGAGTCCCTCCCCCTCCGCCGCCCTCCAACAATGATGCTCAGACATTTAACAAAGGCTGAGGTGGAGAGGCAACGAGCGGAACACTGAGAATGACGGAATTACGGAGGCGAATGTCCACACCAAACGGAAACTCTTGGAAGGTAAAAGGAAAGGAAATTTTATATATATGTTCATGTCTTTGAGGCGAAGGGTGATGGAGTGGAGGTCAGAGAGAGAGAGAGAGAGAGAGAGAGAGAGAGAGAGAGAGAGAGAGAGAGAGAGTCTGATATGAATAGATAGAGATGCAGTAGAGACCATTAACACGCAAACACACACACACACACACACACACACACACACACACACACACACACACACACACACACACACACACACACACACACACACACTCACACACACTATGACTGGAAATAAGAATATGAAGAAATGAAAAAAAGGAAGAGAAGAGCAATGAAACAACATCTTAATCTCCAATAAACCGTGACCTTCATCTTTCCCTTTTCCTTTTCACATCTGACACAATCTCTCTCTCTCTCTCTCTCTCTCTCTCTCTCTCTCTCTCTCTCTCTCTCTCTCTTGCTTTCCCTTCCTGTATGGCCGGGGGTATTGGTGTGTTTATCACTGTATTTTATTCTCTCTCTCTCTCTCTCTCTCTCTCTCTCTCTCTCTCTCTCTCTCTCTCTCTCTCTCTCTCTCTCTCTCTCTCTCTCTCTCTCTCTCTCTCTCTCTCTCTCTCTCTCTCTCTCTCTCTCTCTCTCTCTCTCTCTCTCTCTCTCTCTCTCTCAGCCACACCTTTCCCCATGGCGAGCAGGGCAGAGCAGGGACCCAATTACCCTCCCAGATAAGAGACCGAAAGGGTAACTTGAGGCAAATCATGTTACGAGATTAGGAACAAGCCAGTGACGACGACGAGATGAGGTCAAAGTCTCTCTCTCTCTCTCTCTCTCTCTCTCTCTCTCTCTCTCTCTCTCTCTCTCTCTCTCTCTCTCTCTCTCTCTCTCTCTCTCTCTCTCTCTCTCTCTCTCTCTCTCTCTCTCTTGAACACGCACGCATAGACAAACAGGGGAGGATGGAAGGAGGGAATGAAGGACGTAAACTTGTATTTTTCTATAGAGGGAAACTCCAAATGGGAAGAAGAGGAGGAGGAGGAGGAGGAGGAAGAGGAGCTAGGGAAGGAGAAGAGCCACTAGAACTAGACACTCATAATTAACTATACGAATGAAGACCTTCCCTCCTCCTCCTCCTCCTCCTCCTCCTTGTCACCTTCCTCTTCTTACACCTCTACACCCTTTACAAAACCCTCCTTTCTTCTACCACCAACTCCTCCTCTTCCACCTCCTCCTCCTCCTCCTCCTCCTCCTCCTCCTCCTCCTCCTTCTCTTCCTTCTCCTGCAGGCAGTGAGGCCGTGAGCCACACCTGGGAAGGGGACCGCGAGGAGAACCGGCGCCGGCCACCCGTCCTCCCGCGGCCCGTCCTTTCTAATCGATGTGACCCTCGTTGATGGGGGAGAGAGAGAGAGAGAGAGAGAGAGAGAGAGAGAGAGAGAGAGAGAGAGAGAGAGAGAGAGAGAGAGAGAGAGAGAGAGGTAATGTGAAGTGTGTGTAAATGATAAAGAAAACAAGATGCTACTAAGGTTTTTGTTTGCGAGAGTAAATGTATGTGTTTGTGCGTTCCCCATTCCCCGTGTGTGTGTGTGTGTGTGTGTGTGTGTGTGTGTGTGTGTGTGTGTGTGTGTGTGTGTAACTTCTATACTGAATGAAAGAAAAAAAAACTACATTGAAACCAGACGATAAAAAAGAACGAGAGAAACTTGAAAGCAACACAATATCTCAGGAGCAGATGCCGCCAAATGGCCCCGTTTTCCTCTCTTTTGGCCATCCTCCTTCTCCTCCTCCTTCTCCTCCTCCTCCTCCTTTTTTTCCATTTCTTACTTAGAAACACAAGACGCAGTAGAAAAAAAATCCAACAACGGAACATGAACGTGAATACAAAGCCTCTCCCTTCAAGATCCTCGCTCACACCTTGCTTGCTGTCGCCACGCCACTCACCTGTCCGCCGGGATGAGCGAGCAGAGAAGGCGCGACGTAAATCAGTGGGCGAGAGTTTTAAATTCAAGTCACACACAGTTTTGCTAAGTTCCCGAGAGCAGCAAAGTGAGCCAAGACGGTGTAGATTTCACACTTCCCGGCACACGGAGGCACGGCGAGGCCAGAGGACCTGCGCGGGGCACACCTCGACGCACTAGAGCAGGTTAATGAGCAGCGAGGGTGGTGGAGTGGTGGCCAGGTGAGGCGAATGGGACTCAGGCAACATCCTCACGCCACGCTCTCCGGCGACCCACTGGTGCCCTGCTGCTGCCTCCCGCCGCGCTCCTCCGGCCTCCTCCTCCTCCTCCTCCTCCTCCTCCTCCTCCTCCTCCTCCTCCTCCTCTTCCTCCTCCTCCCTCTTTTTTTTTTTGTTTTATTTTGTTATTCCTGGGATTCATAATCTTCCTTCTAATATCATTTTTTTCTTTCTTCTTCTTCCTTCCTCCTTTTCGTATGTAGTCTTATTTCATCTGTTTTTTTTTCTGCATTTCTCAGTTTTTCCTTGCCTTTTTCTTATTGCTTCTTTTGCTCTTATTCCCCACGCGTCTTTTTTTTCTTTCGTTTCCTCTCGTTTCGAGCTAATTTTCCTCTTCTCCTCTTCCTTCGCTTGTACAGTTTGCTTTCCTCTTCTATCTCGTCGACACCCTTCGTCTTTCATCATGGTTCTTCTGTGTTTTTTCTCATTCATACATTGTTCTTCATCGTCTCTTTTCATTCTTCATAAATCTCTCCTCCCCATTCATCTAAACCTATTCTCTCTAGTTTTCATTTCCCTGCTTCCTCTGTTTCTGTGTGTTTTTCTCTTTCCCCTCTTCTTTTCCTCCTCTTTCTCCTTGCTCTGCTTCTTCTCATCCTCCTCTATTATCTATTCCTCCATATTAGAAAATTTTCAGATCTCTTCTATGTCATCCTCTTCTACCTATTTCGTTTTCCATTTCTTTTTTTTTCTTTTTTTTTACAAGAGATGTCCATATTTTCTTCATTTTTTTCCTGTAGAGTCGTGCGCCGCAGGGTACAGTCGGAGTGGGGGAGCCCTGTTGCACCTTATTCTTGTTTTGCTCACTACTGGCAGTGCTATGGGAGGAGATACTAGACGCACGCTCGTAAACCACGTAAAGGGTTGAAACTTTTCTTTTTTATTTATTGCTGCCTTGTAATTATTACCATCTTCATGTCTAATTGTCCTCCTTTTGCTCCTCCTCCTCCTCCTCCTTCTTCCTCTTGTTCCAGTTCCTTTTGTTTTTTTTATTGTTTTTCTTCTTGTATTTCCTGTTTTTTTTCTTTTCTTTTTAACATCTACCTATTTCGACATCCTGTTTCTTATATTTTTCTCCTTTCCCTGTTGTTCTCTCCTCCTCCTCCTCCTCCTCCTTCTCCTCCTCCTCCTCCTCCTCCTCCTTCTCTTCCATCTCCCAAGCCTCGCCTCGCTGCCCACCACACACTCATACACGCACACACACAAACACACACAGGCCAGCAGTCAGGTGCCCACACACACACACAAACAAGACAGCGCTCGCAGGCTCGTTACCCACACCCCAACCTCACAGAAACAACGACGCTCTTCACCCCAGCTTTTTTTTCCCCGCGATCTGCCGTCCCTAGCGTCCTTATCCCTCCCAGCGGCCACCCTCTCTCCCCAAACCAATACAAGTCACGAAAGTAATACCCAAGAGTAAGAGGCACCTAAAGTTTGCAGCTCGAGGCAACCCCGAAACATACGAACTGACCAACTTTTCCTCCAGTGACCAACTAATTTTTTTTTCCTCTTCCTTGTGTGGGCTGCGAGGCGACAGCGGGAGTGGAGGCGAAGGGGAAAGAGCGCTGTGGTTGCCAGGCACGGAGGTTGCCTTGCCTGCCTGCCCGCCTGCCCGACCGCCCGCCAGCCAGCCAGCCAGCCAGCCTGCCTGCCTGGAGCGACGGGGGAGGTCGAGTAACATAAAAGACGAACATGTAAAGGAAAAATAGATTAACTCGTCGTTGGCTTCGCTTACTGGCTAAACAAACCGGCTCACCTGCAGTTATCTGACGTGACCCCGACCTGAAATGCAACCCTGTCACGCACCAAAATGAAATGAGGGCAGAAATTACCTTTTGGCTAAAATAAAACTGCCCTCCACCACATGATAATAATATTCGATTCCTGCTATCCCACCTTCCATCACGACTTGCCAGAAACTTGTAACGCTTCACTTCCTCTGAAGCGAGAAATTCCCGGGGCTAAAAATTCCGCCGCTCTCCTAACTCTGCCTAAGAACGCTTCCTTGAACTTGTGGCGAATTTGTTGTGGGAGCTCAAACCGATGTGAGTTGCGAGCGCTTGTGCGGGTGACGAGAGCGATCAGACTCCCTGGATGGCGATGGAGATAAGGATGAAGATGAGGTGGAGACGAGATGGAAAAAAGACGGGAAGAAGCCGAGATGGAAGACGAGGACGAAAAGACGAGGACGGAAAGACGCGGACAAGGGAAGAAGGAAAGGAAACGAGGAAGGTGGTGAAGAGGGAAAAATGAAAAAGAGAAGTAAAACGAAAAGATTGGAGGAACAGAAAAGACGCAGCTGTGAAGGTGACGAAACTGAAAAAAGGAAACAGGAAGAGATGAAAAGAAGAGGAAAGAAGAAGACATGGAACAAAACAAGGAAGGCCTAGGAAACCGAAAAAGATGTGAAGTCGGGTGGATAGAAAGACGAAGAGAAAGAAAAGACGAAACAAAAACAGTGAGAGGGACAAGAAAAAAAAAGAAACGAAGACAGAAATAAAAAAAAAAAAGATATGACGAGATGGAGGAAGCTCAAGTGAAGACAGACAGACAGAAGAGGAGGTGAGATCCTGCAGATGGAAAAAAGATGCATAGGATTAAGATCTCAATTAGAATTAGGAGAAGGAAGACGACGACGACGAAGACGACAAAGACTACAACTACGAAAACGACAAAAATGACATCAACTAAAACGAAGGGGAAAAAAAGGAAAAAAATGGAAGAGCAGTAAGAGGAGGAAAAATGCGGAGAACACAGAGGTGGAGCAGGAGAAAAAAGGGAGAGAAAGAAAGCAAGAGAAAAATGGAGAGTTAACGGAAAAGACCTAACATTCCCTGGAGAGAGAGAGAGAGAGAGAGAGAGAGAGAGAGAGAGAGAGAGAGAGAGAGAGAGAGAGAGAGAGAGAGAGAGAGAGAGAGAGAGAGAGAGAGAGAGAGAGAGAGAGAGTAGGGTCCAAACAACAGGTGCAGCGAGAGAGAAACACCTGCAAAGCTTAGAACTAAACGTGAACCTTAAGGGGCAAGGCAGTGTTAGGAGAGGGAAGGCGCAGATGTTTGGTTAGGCACGACAAGTGTGGGTCAGGGGCAGCACCGGGCCGCTGGGTGTGGGTGGCAGAGGAGCACAAAGCAAAGGGGGGTGATGGGTGTAAAATTTGGGACTTGAGGGGAAGTGAAAGAGGAAGACGATGGCAATACACGCATTATGACTGGACAAACACGAGAGCGGAGGGGAGGGTTGACGTGCGGTGTGTGTCTCAAGACGTACGCACGTAGGTGTGGTGGTATGTGTGTGGTAGTGTGGTAATATGTTCCGTGAGCGCGCGCTTGTGTGTGCGTGTGTTTGCCTGGTAAAGAAACGATGACTGAAAAAAAAAAAAACCCGACAAGTGAGTAAATACATATTATAGTAAATAGAAAAAGTGTATATGATAGACGATAAAAAAAATGAACACAAATAAAAGGCGGAAGGACATAAAAAATGTTTAAATACAGGACTGGAAAAGGAAGGAAAAGGAAGCGTGAGAAAATCGGACCTGGAAGAGCTGGTTGAAGGAGGGAGAGAGACGGAAGGAGGAAAGGAAGAGGAAGAGAGACACACAGAGGATCGGATAGAGGAAAGATGGCGAGGAGGTGTGGAAGAAGGAAAGCAAGAGAAATGAGGGGAATGATAGATAGGCAGTAAAGCAAGGAATGGAGCTTAAAAATGGAGATTTGGCAAGTGTGTGTGCAGGAAAGAAATGAGAATGTACACGGAGATGACAAGGAAAGGAATGGAAGCAAGAATGTGAGAGAGGATGCGAGGGAAGTGGAGAGAGATTATATTATGATATACAAAGCACGATACCACAGCCAGCAAGGAAAAAAATAAAATAAAATAAATGTGATATCGAAATCTAGTATAAAAACACTCAGTGATTCAAATAAATACTGAAAGAATAAGCGAATTAAAAGTTATAGCGAGCGGAGGAGAATAAAAAATGAAAATTTATGCATCAATACAAAATTTATAAAGACGAGGAAGATTTCCGGACAAATATTTAGACTGGTGGGATAAAATTTTCTGGATAAGCAAACATCCACTTAATGAAGGAAAAAAGGAGAGGAAAAGAAAGAAAAACAGACGGAAAAGAAAGGAAGAAAAGGACACGAGAACACGCTTAGAGAGAGAGAGAGAGAGAGAGAGAGAGAGAGAGAGAGAGAGAGAGAGAGAGAGAGAGAGAGAGAGAGAGAGAGAGAGAGAGAGAGAGAGAGAGAGAGAGAGAGAGAGAGAGAGAGAGAGAGAGAAAGAACTTGAGATAAAGCTTGAACAAAAAAAAAAATACTAGAGTGGCTGGTCGTCTCCTCCCCCAAACACACCTCCGAGACGCCCTTCTCTCCTCCTGCCGCAGCTGCTTCGGGAGATGCTCGCCAAGTGCAACAAAACACACACATGAGTTCTTTGCGCCGCAGAAAGTGAGTATTTTTACGTGTGGGATAAGGTGTATGATATGCAGTGTGGTGAGGAAAGAACTGAAATGGGAGAGAGAGAGAGAGAGAGAGAGAGAGAGAGAGAGAGAGAGAGAGAGAGAGAGAGAGAGAGAGAGAGAGAGAGAGAGAGAGAGAGAGAGAGAGAGAGAGAGAGAGAGAGAGAGAGAGAGAGAGTAGGGGGGGGGGCAGGGCAGCAGTGGTAGTGGTGGCGATGGAGAAGGAGGAGGAAAAGGAGGAGCTAAGAGAGGGAGAAGGAAGAGATGCCATTGCATTTACCCCAAAAGATCCAATTCCCACTGCCATTTGTCGCTACGCAAGCCAGAGGATTTGTCTCGTGTGTGTGTGTGTGTGTGTGTGTGTGTGTGTGTGTGTGTGTACCGGGAGGGAGCTGGTGGATAGGGCGGAAAGATAGGCAGGTAGGAGGGCGAGTGGGCAGGTAGTAGAAAGGAGGGAGAGGAAGGGAGGTAGGTGGGGGGAGGGAGGGGAAGAGTGGATGTGATTGTGGATGTTCTTCCATTTGGCTGGTCGCTCCCATGTTCTTTTTTTTCACTTTCCCTGTTGGGTCGTGTTTGTGTAGTCGTCTACTTGCTTGTCCTGCCCGCGCCTACTAGCCTGCCCGCCTATCCTGTCCACGTGCGGGCTTTTACGTGTTGAAACAAGTATTTTTCCACGGGGCATTTCGTTTGCACTCGGGAAATGCTGGGAGAGGGAAAAAAATATTGAAAGCACTTAACACGAATCACAGCAATAATTACACACGTACGCACAGGTGGAAAAAAAAAAAGAAAGAAAAGGAAAATATAGCACATACAAACACTATCAGGTACCGTCCGCCCACTCTCACACACACACACACACACACACACACACACACAGGAAAGGTATCGCAGCCTCCGTATCACCTCACTTTAAATGGAAATCTGATGTTAGGGCGCCACTCATGCCCTCACACCTCCCTCTGACGCCTCTCTCTCCGCTACTGGCCTCTATCTCGGCTCCTTTTCATCCTTTCTTCCTTCCTCCTCTTCATTCTCCGCCTCTTCTGTTTCATTCTTACATATTGCTCCATTTTTTTCCAACAGTCTTGCCTCTTTATTTGATCCTCTTCCTTATTTCTGAGTACTTTTTTCTTTATCCTTTTCTTTCTTTTCGTTTCCTTCGTTCATATCGTGGTATCTTCTCGTGATTCTACTCTTTTCTCTCCTCATGTTCTTTTCTCTCTTTTTCTTCTAGTCTTGTTGCTCTAGCTGATATTCTTCCTTATCTTTCAGTTTTTTTTTTTATTCTTCCTCTTTCTTTTCGTTATTTATCATTTTTATCATGGTATTTTGTCATGATTCTCTTCCTTTTCCACCTTCTGCTTCTTTACCATCTTCTACCTCGTCTTCCACTTCCACTTCTACAACCACCACCACCACTATGCGTGTCGTGCTGAAATCACTTCTTTCTTTGTCATTTGAAAATTTACATACCAACTTTCTCTCACCAGCAGATGTAGTGATCTCGCTATTTCCTGGCACCATCGTACTGAGGGACGGGTGGGGGAAGCAGAAACCTTCTTATTTTGCTATTCTTTCGCTCTATAATGCTGAAGATGTGTGAAATGGAGGGAAATCATGCAAGTAATATACGTATATACACATCTACTCTGTTACAATAATAATATTCATACGATACATTACAGAGACAACAAACAGGTAGACCCTCTCCTTGTTTTACTATTTCTAAGCCCTATGATGCTGAAGATATGTAACAGGGACGGAAGTTATTCAGGTAATATACGTATATACAATATTACAATAATAATATAAATACGACAGATTAAAGAGACATCAATCAGTTATACCGTCTCCCTCTGGGCAAAACAACTGTATATTACAACTTTTTTGTCTAACCTCCCTCAACAAGTACACAGCAGTTTTTATGTTATTCAGGATATCACTTTCCTTCCGGCTGGGGGGACGTTTTGCTAGGGATGAGTCCTTCACTATATTTATTTTCTCGTAGCACAAGTAGTGATTTACGAGCAGCGATATTAAGCAACTTTTGGGATGACCTGAACGTCCTTTGCTGTTTGTAATTCTTTGTAATCCTTCCTAATCTTCTCCCTTAGTTTTTAATTATTTTCCCTGACTTTTTCCTATTTTCTTTTTTGCTTCTCCCTCTTGCCTCCCTCATCACTTTTTCTCGTACTATTCCTTCTCTTTTCTCTCCTGGTGCCTGATTCTGAGCTTCCTCTAATTGTTACTATTCATCTTCTTTCCCTGGTTCCTCGTTTTTCTCAAGCGTATAAGCGCCTCAAATACTACACCAAAATTAAATAATAAATCCCCGCTCTCCTCTCCTTTCATCTTCCTACTCATCTTTTTTCCCTGCACACATTCTTCTTACAATCCTTTGTCTCCACTTCTTCATTTTCTCTCCTAAGTCATCTTTGTCTTCCTCGTAGTTTTCTTCTCTCTAAATTTTTCTCCTCTTATTCTTTATCTTGCTCCTGCGTCGCTTCTCCCTCGTGCAGCAGCAGAGTTCTCGAGCCTGTATTTATATTTCTGGTGAAGGAGTCGTCACGCTCTGGCCGGGCTCCTCACCTGGCCTTGGAGAGCTCCTTCCTCGCAGGTGCAGCGCAGGTAAGCGAGTCCCGGGGAGGAATTAATGATGAGTGGGCGTCCGGGCGCGAGCGGGGCATCGGTGAGTGTGTTGCAGCCTCCACCGCTTCTGAATGCAAACACACTCATATACTCTCTCTCTCTCTCTCTCTCTCTCTCTCTCTCTCTCTCTCTCTCTCTCTCTCTCTCTCTCTCTCTCTCTCTCTGATCATGTGCATGTTTCAACTCGTCCACACACCCACATCGACACTCATCTGAACATCCCTCTGTCCACACACGCGGGCAAGTTTATGGAGACAAATATAGTAACACGAACTGCATTATGTAAATAGAGTTAAATTTATTCTCGTATATAAACACAAAGAGAGAGAAACGCGCCTGTCTGCACACACACTCTCATCCACCTACCCACCAAAACACACATACACACACACACACACACACACACACACACACACACACACACACACACACACACACACACACATCATTATACAAGGAACAAAACAAATCATTATGGTTCGTACACACACAATCCCACAACTACACACACACACACACACACACACACACACACACACATACACACACACACACACACACACACACACACACACACACACAGTCTTCTGGGCTGAGGCTTAACCGACACACTTCCCTCTAACTTCAAGTAAAGTGCTTCCTCTCTTTTGAAGCTCGTCTCTCGCCCTCAACATAAACGATAATTGGCTGAAGGAGAAACAGGAAGAGAAGAGGGAAGACACGCAGGAAAATTTTCATCTCCTTTTCTTTAGAGGGAAGAAAAGAAGAAAGGAAGGAAGGAAGGAAGGAAGGAAGGAAGGAAGGATGGAGAGAAGAGTAAGAGAAGACCAGAGTGGGAGTGAGGAGAGGGAGGGAAAGGTTAGTTTGAGAGGTAGAGAGTTTCTGGAACTAAGAATAAAAGAAATGAATGAGTGTTTTGAATAATTTTTAACGACTTTTCTCTTTTGCATATTTTCTCCATTTTTTCTTCATTAGTCGCACTTCATGTCACTGAAATCTTTAAAAATCTTTAAAGCTGTACTACTCTATGATGTTCCTTCTTCAATATTACTTGCTATTTATGTATTGTTTATGTCTCTACTATCTTTTACTATTAGATTCTGGCACGTTGTATATATATATATATATATATATATATATATATATATATATATATATATATATATATATATATATATATATATATATATATATATATATATATATATATATATATATATATTCAGTATTACGTTATGCTACTTCCAGTTTGCATTCATCTCCGTTTTCTTTCATTGCACCTTTTTGTTCATCTTACCGGCTCAGTCATCTTTACATTATTCTTCCGTACTTCGCAACAATTTTATCATTGAAATACTCATACCCATATTTTTCGTACGATTTTTCCACGTTTCCTTTCACCATTCTGTGCATTCATCAGCTTTCTTCTTTTTATACCATTTTGCGCTTGACGTCAGCGCACTATTAGTTTATCTTTTCCTGTTCCCTTGTGTACTCTGCTGTAGGGATTACTCGTCGTCCTGAGCAACAGTCAGTGTGTTTACGCTTGTTACACAATGCTCATCCATGGCTAACATTTGCCTTGTTATTTCCCTCTCCCACGTATGGTACATTCCTTCTGCTGGAGTACTTTTTTAATCTCCTGCTTCACGCTCGCAACAGTGTAACATTTAGGTCAAGGCCCAGGCATTTGCATTTAATCCTGAACAAACATACACATCCTCTGTTATACACACACTAAACACTAAGCACGATCCGCCTCTTAACACCAAAATACTTGTGTACACATACGAGAAAACTTGCCGAAACTAAAAGAAGAGAATAAAGCCAACGTATGACAGGTGAAAAAATACACACACACACACACACACACACACACACACACACACACACACACACACACACACACACACACACACACACACACACACACACACACACACACACACACACACACACACACACACACACACTAACTGAAGTGCTTTACAAACATAATATTACCAATTTTTACATGATTCCAAGCATTAGAAAAAGAAACTACTAACTACGTTACTTTAATTTCTTAACAACTTCCGGCACGATTCTACTTAAGATAGACTGAATATTCTTTCCTTTACATAAACAATAAACTGTGATCATAGTAGACATGTTAAATATGGTGGAGGTAACTGTGATGAATAGTGATGAAAACTATACTTCACTGGAAGGGATGTTAGTGCTAGTAGTGGTAGTTATGGTGGTGATGGTGGTGGTGGTGGTGGTGATGGTGGTGGTGGTGGTGGTTTTGGTGGTGGTGGTGGTGGTGTGAGTGCAGACAGTAACAGTAAGGGAAGGGGATACACTCCTCCGTACACTGGTAGAAGATGAAAGGAAGACTTGGAGCCGCATGAAAAGCCTTGACGTGGAAGTTACGATGTCTGTGTCCCGTAAAACCTTGATATACGTACACTGACGCACGGTACGTATACTTATCTATCGGGAATTTATGACTTCAAACTGATCACTGGCTGTATATAAAAATTACCGTCCCTCCTGCACCCCTCAACACACACACACACACACACACACACAGCAATCAAGCGTGCACTCCGCCCATACGCTTCAGTTCACACACGAGCACAAGTCGCGGAACTCACCTCACCACAATGCCTTCCCTTACATACCTCCTGACAAGCCTGGACCTCCACCTTTAAGGATACCACACTGTTGTCCTCCCCCTCCTCCTCTTTCTCCTCCTCCTCCTCATACCAGTACCCCTTCTTCTTCCTCATCTTTATCCTCCTCCTGTTTTTATTCTTTCTGTCTCTGTTTCTGTCTGTCTATGTTTTCTCTCTCTCTCTCTCTCTCTCTCTCTCTCTCTCTCTCTCTCTCTCTCTCTCTCTCTCTCTCTCTCTCTCTCTCTCTCTCTCTCTCTCTCTCTCTCTCTCTCTCTCTCTCTCTCTCTCTCTCTCTCTCTCTCTCTCTCTCTCTCTCTCTCTCCAACACCTCGGCAACAAACATGACCAATCCCTCTCTTCTCCCCTCCTCTTCTTCCTCCCTCCCTCCCTCCCTCCCCCCTCTTTGCTCTCCTTCTTCTTTATCCATTTTTTCTTATCCCTTGCACTCGAAGAACCCTTTGCAAAATAACCCAAGGATGGTCGGTATATTCAGATTATCACCCCCAAATAACACAGGCAGGATCCTCGCGGGCAGTCAGGTAGTCGTGTTCTGGGCCACAAAAGCCATGTGGGTGAGCTCAGGTAGGCTACAGAGAACACAGGCTATTCAGGTAACAACAACCGTGGTGCCGCCCCTTTCCCTACCTCCGCCTCTTATACCTGACCCACGTACGTATGTGAGTCGTCCTTTAACGCATGTTTATTTGAAGGAAGGTATACGTGGCCTGTGATTTAAGTGGTCTCATTCTTTCCCTGGACGCCGCACCACAAACATGCCTCTCACTCCCTCTCTCGCTTTCTTTCTTTCTCTCTCTCTCGTATACCGCATTGTTCCCATCCACCCTCGTGCACAACACTTATCCGCCCCAGGACACATCTGTCTCACACCAACACACCTTTATCTCTCCACCTGCATGTAATAAGTATATTCCCCAGGTTTATCAACTCGCACAGGTGAGAGATATTGGAGGGGAGATAGAAATGGGCCTCGGAAACTGGGAAACTAAGAGGAAGACTAAAGGAGACAGCGTAGGAGGGAGAAAAATAGGGATGTAGGGGGATTGCTGGGTATTGCTGTGAGGGGAAAGGAAGGACGTGTCAAATGTAAAGGGGACGGGGCAAGGCAGAAGCGTTTTGCGGCGGGGAGAATGCAAGGGTGACTGTGTTGGTTGGGGGAAAGGAGGGATTCCGGCAAAAAGAGCGAGAGAAGAAAACTTAGCAAGGAATTAAGAAGGGTCGCCGTGGTCACACAAGAATTAACAACGAGAGAGAAGAGTAGCTGCCTTTGTCGTGCGAACAAAAGAAGATGCGACCTCCCTTTCCCCCCACCGACACACACACACACACACACACACACACACACACACACACACACACACACACACACACACACACACAAAGGGAAAAATAAATAAAAAAGTAAATACACACACACACACACACAAAGACACGAAAGCACATATAAACATACACACACACACACAGACACACACACACACACACACACACACACACACACACACACACACACACGCACACACACACACATCAAAGACACCCTGGAGGAGGCACTTCATAGATGGAAGCACGCCGGCGACTCCAATATGGATGCCAATTTCAGAAACATCTCCTCCCACAGCCGCGTCCTGCTCACTCCATCCTGCGCTTCAACCTCGACGCAAATGACCTTCTCGTGTCCTCCCTGCGGCGCCGTTCCTCTCAAAGCACTGCAATCCGGGTGAGTTTGGCAATGAAATCTTAAACGAGTACCTGGGATCTTCCTTGCCACCCTCACGTCACTTTCTCGCGGCCGCCAAACACACACACACACACACACACACACACACACACACACACACACACACACACACACACACACACACACACACACACACACCATCTTTCAATTATGCGCCAGCCAAGAGACAACTGCACTTCCACCTTTCCTGAAATCTCTCCCTCCGCTGCCTTGAATTTCGTATAACTATCGCTCGAGACACGCCTGAGAGGAAGGAATGGGTGCGGCAAGGACCAAGACGACGAAGATAGCGACGAGGATGACAATAGCAGTGACAATAGCATAAGGAGTTAAGAGAGCGTGTGTTACCAATGCAGTGTGTGTCAGCTATGCTATCATGGTATTGTTAGTAGTACTGGTTGTGGGTGCAGTGTATGAAAATAACAATAATATGGATATACAGAAGAAAACAACGAATGAAAGAACAAAGATAACTGGGAAACGAACAAAACGAACCAGTAGACAAAGAAGAGTAGAAAACAACAACGAAGCACCAAGGAATATAATGATATACTTCCCTTCAGCATCACTGGCATAACAAATACATTTATTCCTTCCTCACCTTTATCACCCACACACCTGCTTCAGTACCACCACGTGAGGCCGGAGAGAACACATGAGCACCATTACCAAAACTACTGATACCGCCAAAAGCTCACCAAACTTGGATACCACAGACGACAAGGCTTCCCAGAATCTTTCCTGCACCTGGAATGCTTATGGTTACAAGAGGTCCCGTAAAGGCGATGCTTAGGGACAGCAGGACAGTACTCAAGGCAGCCCACAGTACCATGAGGACTTGTAGACTCTCGGAACGTCGAGCGACTCATGTGGAAACGCAACTGAGTACGAGGATTTTTTTTTCTTTCTTTTTTTTTTTTTTAGGCTTTCCGGTTTTTGTCGGACTCAAAATGCTGGTACGTATGTGAGGATTTTTTTTTTTTTCTTGCTGCGCTAAATTGTGAGCGTAGAAAAAAGGTTCCGTTTTCACAAAAGATGTTATTTCAGCAGTCTTTTTTCTCTCTCTCCGTGTTATTACACCTAAAATCTCGCACAGTAGTAAAGAGACTATTTTACGAATGTTTTCTCTCACAGCACAGGAGTATTTGACAAAAGAAACGTATTCATGCCAAGGGTATACGAGTGCTGTTATCATTACATCTTGATTATTACATTCCCCACTGGAACCAACCATTTATAACTCTAAACACTAATACAGAAGCCAAAGATTTACAAACGTGTGGCTCTCCTTCAAAATAGCAAGATAAGGCAAGTAAATGTTTTATCGCAAGCGAGCACTTACAGAAACACTAAATAGTTTAAGACTCAAAGGCTTACTACAATAGTTTTCGTTCTGTGCAAAAGATATAAAATAAATATATATCTAATCAGTACTCACTCCAGCGGCGGCTGCGTCCGGCGATCCCCTCATTGCATCATCCAACACTGTATCACTGAGCATTCATCTTGACGGCTGCTCATCTGAAACAGGAGAAAAAACAAATGAATGAAATCACCGCTCAATCTCAACACTCAATTCCCCAAAGCCATTAACTCATTTTTTTTAATAGAACAACACAAAATTAGCCCTTGTTGTATCCCGGAAAAAGTATCCATCGTTGGTGTATGCTTATTAACCTTGTTTTTCCATAGTTAAAACTTTTCCGGAGGGTAATTATGTTACATAGAGTTGCCAGGCTCTGATAGCATCATGTTATTATGGAAGTTATTTATATTCATTTATGTGCACCCGTCAAACCCACTATTTGCCTGTCTGTCTGTCTGTCTGTCTGTCTGTCTGTCTGTCTGTCTGCCTGTCTGTCTGTCTGTCTGTCTGTCTGTCTGTCAGTCAGTCTGCTGGTTTGTCTATTTGGCTGTTTGTTTTCTGTCCTGTTCTGTTCTGTTCTGTTCTGTCTTTCTATTTCAGTGTTTTCTATCTCTGTTTTGTATAGCTGTCCCCTTCTTCTCTATAAAGCATCTAGAAACATCACACACACACACACACACACACACGCACACACATACACACACACACACACACACACACACACACACACACACACACACATACACACACACACACACACACACACATACACACACACACACACACACACACACACATTTCTGATATGCCTAAAAAAAACACTTTCTCTTATTTTTTTTCGTGAATTAATTTTATTCAAACTTAGCAGCGACTGTAAGATTAACAAGTAAACTTTTTCCCCATAAGGCCACGTCAGAGGCTCTATTTTTCAGGGATGAGTATAAATCTGTTAGAATCTCATCACTTATTTATTCGAAAAGCGGAGCGGCGGAAACCTGAGCGGCAAAAGATCCAGGTAGGACTTCCTCAGAGGCCTAGGAGCAGGAGGAAGAAGAGGAGGAGGAGGAGAAGGAGGGGAATGAGAAATGTAAAGAAAAAGTAAACGAAGAACAAAAGACTGGAGACCTGTTTCCTCTTATAAGATCTAATTCAAGGTGGAAATATATTAAACATATCAGAGAACGAGGCTGAGGAAGACGAGAAGGAGGAGCAGGAGGAATACAAAGGAATACAAAGGAAAACCAAACAGCAACCAACCTTTTGGCCCTTGCAAGGCTGTTAGATAACTACTTCTAACTAGCTAGAGGGAAGAAAGACAGGACAGCATAGCAGAAGGCTTCTCCCCACCCAACACTCCCTCCAACTAGCGCTGGCATGGAAATAGTTTGGAAAAATACCATGCAGTATGGATGGAGGAGGAAGAGGAGGAGGAGGAGGAGGAGGAGGAGGAGGAGGAGGTGAAAGAGCAGGAGTAGGAAGACGAGGAGGAGAGAAGGAGAAGATGGGGCAATAAGAAGAAGAGAAGGAGGAGCAAGAGTGAGAGTATGAGGAGGAGGAGGAGGAGGAGGAGGAGGAGGAGGAGGAGGAGGCACAGCTGGCAAAGTAAAACAAAAAAGAAATCTGGAAAAGACGAATCAGAGAGCACACACAATCTCTCAGGGGGACAAAGTTGGGAGGAGTGAGGCGCGTTACACTTCCCTCCTTAATGTCAACACAAAGGGGATATTAACGCTCGGGGCTCCTTGTGTTCCTTGGCGAGCCCGGGGGACAGGGGGAGCGCTGAGGGACGAGGCAGGAGACGCCGGAAATAAAGAAGGTTGAAGTAATTTGGGGGTATTAAGATATGATACAGCGTCTTGGTTCTGGCGGGGAGGATGGGCGCGAAGAGGTGGTCAGGGAATATGATGATGATAGCGAGGAAGAAGGAGAGGAACAGGGGATGAAGATGACGAGGAGGATAAAGAGGCGGAAGTGAGAATAGGAGAAGGAGGGGGAGAAAAACAAGAGGGGACAGGAGAGGTGGTTACGAGAAGGGAAATGGGGGAAATACAAGGAAGCGAGGAAGGAAGAAAGGAAGGAAAAAAGGAAAAAAAGGAAGAAAGAAAGGAGGGAAGGAAGAATGGAGGGAAGGAAGAAATAAGTGTAATCACATTTTCGAGTAAAAAAAGACCGATTAAATCCTTGATGGAAAAGTTAAGAAAGAAGAAGGGAACAGAAAGAAAAAGGAGATGAAGTAAGTGAAAGCAGGTAAGTTCGGGGAAAACTTGAATAAAAACTCGCAAACATTTTTTTTCCACACGAACGAGAGTCGCGCGACACTGGCGGCTGCACCACACCTGCACCCCGGCGTGACACTTCCCTTCAGCCCGCCCGCCCTTCCTTCCTCCCTCCCGCTGCTTCCCCTCTTGATCCTCTTCCTCCCTCTTTCTTTCCTCCCCTCTCTCTCATCTCCCAACAGAATTATAACACTTCCCGTCATCTCTCCCTTCTTTCCTTCCCCTGCCTCTATACCTTCCCTCCTGATCCTCCGTCCTTTCTTTCCCTTGCTCTTCTCTCCTCTCCCAGCAGAATTATGCCTCCGGAGTGTGATAGGGAAGGAAGAAGCACCACAGCGAGCACGTCCACGCCAGGCAGGATGCGGCTCGCGGTCTCTCATGATGCACGCAAATTCAATCTTGGAAGAGTGTCTCAATCTTGTTATCGGAGGGTTGCGCCCGTGACAGAGGTGGCGGGGTGACTGGGAACACACACAGGATCATGGTTGGCCGCCGCTCCTGGTGTCATCTGACCAATAAACCACTAACGCGGCTCAATGAAGCTCGACACCTCCATCGCAATGCAATTTAGCCTTTTTGTGTCATGTTGCCAGAGCTGAAGTCCAGTCTTGGTCGCTCCTGCCAAACTTTAACGGGGAATCTTGCCTCTGACACTTTAATTCCAGACAGACTTGCCGTAATAGGGCACCGCTAGTATCTCCTCCGCTTGGTTCCACAATATAGTATTCCATCCTTCCTCTCCTTTACTTTACCATACATACTTTTTTTTTCGGATTGACAGAGAACGTACACCATCGAGCCAGAGTGAAGCAACAATCTCCATCCGCATCAATCATTTCTCGAATAGTTTTGCTGATGTAAAAAAAGAGAACTTTCTCGATACGCGGGGAGCTCTACCCGACCCGACCCCGAGAACGAACGGAAGTGAATAGGAAACGTAAAATGCGATACAGTACAGTCATATCGACAGGGAGGAATAAGTGGGGACGGCTGCAAGGGTGAGATACTATGGGTTATTAGTGAGCGAGGCGGCAGGCGCAAGGCACTGAGGCGAAGACGTGGCGAGGGTAACACAGGGCAGAGGCGTGCGAAGCGTAGCAGATACCGAGAGAAACATGGCACGTTATGAGGAAGAGAAAGGGACGAGAAGGGAAAAGGAGGAAAGAGAAACTCAGGATGGTAAAGAAAAAATAGATGATAAAACAGAGGAAGAATACAATAAATTACCAGTAAAAAGAAAAAGAAAACAAAGAAAATTAAGCATAAGTATAAATAAAAAAAGGAATAAAAGCGATGAAAATATAAAAAAAGAAAAGTAAAAATTATGAAAAATCGTAAATAGAGGTAGGAAATGAAGGTCGGAGAGTAAAGATCAGGATACAAACAAGAAACAAGGAAGAAAAGGAGACAAAACGGACAAGAACGAAAAAGAAATAAAAAAAGATAATGAGGAAAGGAAAACATGGACTAGGAAAAAAAGGAAGATGACGCTTAGGAAAACTGAATAAAAAAAAAAGCAGAAAGGAGACGTACGACAATAAAGAAGAAAGTAAGAAAGAAAAAAAAGAAAAAAAAATTATAGCAGAAGGAAGAAGAAAACGGAAAGAATATAAAAAAACAAACAAGAAGAGGGAGGAAACAAGAAAGACGAGGGGGACGTGAAAAGAAAGGTAAAAGAAAAAAAAAGTAAAGGATGAGAGAGCTAGGGAAAGAGAAAAGAGGATCAAAAAGCAAAGTTGGGATATAGAACAGTAAAGGAGGACGGAGGCAAAAGAAAGAAAAAGGGAAGGAACAGAAAATTATGAGATGTAAAGAGAAAGAAAACAGAAACGAAATGTGTGTGTGTGCGTGGGAGAGAGAGAGAGAGAGAGAGAGAGAGAGAGAGAGAGAGAGAGAGAGAGAGAGAGAGAGAGAGAGAGAGAGAGAGAGAGAGAGAGAGATGAGAGAGAGAGAGAGAGAGAGAGAGAGAGAAAGAGAAAGAGAGAGAACTAAGGTGCCTATAGTGCTTAAGAAAGATATAAAGGCAATAGAAAGAGAGAGAGAGGCGAGAGAGAGATAGGGAGGAAGACGAAGAGAGAGAGAGAGAGGGTCAGAATGTAATTGGAAAGGGGAAAGGTAAAGTAAGATTATTGTAACACTAAGGATAATGACAATGCTGACGCCGACGGGGTTGCTTTCGTTAGTGGAAGTGGTGGTGATGAGAGCAGTGGTGGTTGTGGTGGTGATACTGGTGGTGGTGGTGGTGGTGGTGGTGATAGGGAATGATGATCTTCCTGTTTTTTTGGCTATTAATGGTAGTGGTGGTGGGGTGAGAGTAGTAGTAGTAGTAGTAGTAGTAGTAGTAGTAGTAGTAGTAGTAGTATATGAGATAAAGTGATAAATGAAAGGTACTGATATTGCTGTTGTCGTTGTCGTTCAAATCTTCACACCTATGTTCTTATTCTATCTTCTATATCGTATATTAGTGATCGACATTGCGACTTATATACAGATGGCATTGTTACTCTCTTCGTTGTTGTTGTCACTGCTACTGCGGTTATCGATGTCGTTTCCACAGTGAGCGTTGTGGCAGTGATAGGGGTGTGGCAGGGGAGAAATACTAGTCTTTGACCGCTCAGCCAGATGTGAATACTCTGTCAGCTGTGATGGGAGGGAAGGGTGGACTGGCAAGGGAGCGAGGCTGCTGACAGGAGTGACAGGTGGCGTGACACAAGCCAGGAAGTGTAGAGAGTGGAGAGGAAATAGCGTTCATCCGCGTGAGTGTGAGTGTAGTGTGAGGCAAACGTGGTGACTCTCTCTCTCTCTCTCTCTCTCTCTCTCTCTCTCTCTCTCTCTCTCTCTCTCTCTCTCTCTCTCTCTCTCTCTCTCTCTCTCTCTCTCTCTCTCTCTAGCCTTGGAGTCACGGTCAGCCACTCTCGGTCACAACAACACACACTCGATACAGTCGCTTTAGGTCCAGAGTGCAAAAGTGTTTCAATAAAAAAGAAAAAGAGCAGCGTGCAGTAAATGTTTCTCGTGTGTGTGTGTGTGTGTGTGTGTGTGTGTGTGTGTGTGTGTGTGTGTGTGTGTGTGTGTGTGTGTGTGTGTGTGTGTGTGTGTGTGTGTGTGTGTGTGTGTGTGTGTGTGTGTGTGTGTGTGTGTGTGAGCTTTAGAGGCAATCAATATAATCCCTAGAATGGGAAATTCAGGATTAATTACATAGATGTTAACTATCGTCCGATCAAAACGGACAAGGGACATTTGCACGCGAGGATTAATGTCGATTTTTGCTTAATAGAACTTTCTCTTTTTATTTTCTCGCTCAGCCTTGACATTTCCTTCGGATCAACGTCACTATTTCACTTTTTTTTTTTAACCACAACATTTGCCACATCCTCGGAATATTTCAGCAGGATTTTTTTTTTAACTTCCACTGCATCTGCAAAAATTTAATCAGTGAGACGAAGGTGAATAGTGAAGGAAAAAAAAAGTAAAAAGAAAGAGAAGGAAAAAAAAAATGTGGAAAAAGGTAGATCCGGCGAAATTTGTCGAAAAAACTCTACGGTCCGCTAATGACAGATTTAACTTACTCGTGTACCTATATATCCTTGTGAACTTGGTTACGGGCAGGGTGGCGCAGAGAGAGACAACAGAAAGGGAATTGTACAAAATATTTCCACCACGTGTAAATGGACATCGGAAATTATAAAAAAACTCTACGGTTAGAGCGTGCCGTATTTGACTTACACTCAGAATATGCAGTGCCACACAAACACACAGACAGACAGTAGGAAGAGGACATGCACCAGCTGTTTTAATAAGCGCAAGGGTGCAGCATCTCCTCCACTGTTTGAAACAAAGGAGACGCATGTTTTCCAATTCGTTTTTCAATGACACTAAAACACTGAACATCTCCACTCGCCTGTGTCACACGGGGATGAAACGCTCTGTTCAACACGGCCAATACAGTGTGGGGGAAATATAGCAATAGGGAAATGTATTCGCATATCTTTTTTCCACTCTTTCTGCCTCGCTGAGTTCACACGGAGGGCGGTTGGCTGACTGGGTGGCTAAATGGCCGTGTGTGTGTGTGTGTGTGTGTGTGTGTGTGTGTGTGTGTGTGTGTGTGTGTGTGTGTGTGTGTGTGTGTGTGTGTGTGTGTGTGTGTGTGTGTGTGTGTGTGTGTGTGTGTGTGTGTGTGTGTGTGTGTGTGTGTGTGTGTGTGTGTGTGTGTGTGTGTGTGTGTGTGTGTGTGTGTGTGTGTGTGTGTGTGTGTGTGTGTGTGTGTGTGTGTGTGTGCACGTGTATGAATGTATATAACTCATACGTAGGAGAGTATGGATGTAGGGCGGGAACTGTTGGACTGTATGAGTGGCCGGCGGACTGTCCCGCTAACTAACTGATTGGTCGGCATGATTGGTGAGCTAAATGACGGCCTATCTGAGTGGCCAGGTGACTGAGTGGAAGCGAATTAATATGTGTCCTCCACTTTTCCGGCGCCAGTTAAAAAATGCAAACCATTCGCCGCTATTTTTGCAAACCTGTCGATTCCGGCAAAGTGTTTATATACGTAAGTGTTTGTGTGTTTGTGTATGAGTGTTTGTTTCTGTTTTCTTCGTGTGTGTTTCATTTATCACCACCTGTGTCTCTCTTTTTTTCCTCTTCCTTCCTTTCCTTAAGCACTTTCCCACATTATGATATTATTGGATATGTCTAACTACTTGTCCCCCTTTCCCTCTCTCTTTCCCTCCCTCGCTATCATACTTACCTCCCTCCTCTCCCTCTCTCCCTGCCTCTCTCCCTCCACAATCACCTCCATTAGGCTCACCCTCGCCCATCATCGATTTGCCAGTCCCAACATAACACCTGCCCAATACCTGGCTTATTTCATCCCTTACCTGAACACACACACACACACACACACACACACACACACACACACACACAGACAGGAAATTCCACTTTTTTCTACATAATATTTTTTTTCCTTTTTCATAATCAAGCCACAATCTTCCTTCAAAAATGGTGAAATTATAGTCTTCTCTTTATCCTTTTTTTTTTATCATTCTCTTCCTTTAAGTCCTCGTCCATTGCCTCTCTCCTTATTCTTCTCCTTTTTTCTTCAAGGTCCCTTTTTTTCTTCGCTTTCTCTCACACTTCCAACTCTCCCCCTTCCCTCCACTTCCTATAATCCCCTTTCCGCTCTCAACCATTCCTCGGCCTCTTTCTCTCTTTATTTTTTTTTCTTTTTGGTACGGCGTCTCTCTCTCTCTCTCTCTCTCTCTCTCTCTCTCTCTCTCTCTCTCTCTCTCTCTCTCTCTCTCTCTCTCTCTCTCTCTCTCTCTCTCTCTCTCTCTCTCTCTCTCTCTCTCTCTCTCTCTCTCTCTCTCTCTCTCTCTCTCTCTCTCTCTCTCTCTCTCTCTCTCTCTCTCTCTCTCTCTCTCTCTCTCTCTCTCTCTCTCTCTCTCTCTCTCTCTCTCTCTCCCCTTCTTTACCACAATTTAATTCCTTCATTTCATTACCTTAATTATTTCTTCCCTATCCTCCTTACGCATCCCTCTCCTGTATTCTTCCCTTTTTATCTTCTATTTCCCTGAGTAATTTCTCTTTCTAACACGCTTAATTTCTCCATTTTACCACAATTTCTTCCCTCCTTTCCTACCTTCCTTTCATCCTCATCCTTCGTTTTTTTCCCTCTACTGCCCTTCTTTCCTTCTTTCTGTATATCTGTCCACCCCGTCACATATTTTTCCCATCTCGCACTTTTTCCATCTCTTCGACATTTCTTTCCTTTTGCTCTCCATTCCCCTTCCCAGAGCTTGTCCTCCTCCTCCTCTTCCTGCTCTCCTCCTCCTCCTCCTCCTCCTCCTCCTCCTCCTCCTCCTTCTCTTCCTCCTTCCAGCCTACCTTTCACCAGCCCTCCTCTCCTGAAGCTTATCGCACAGTGGGGAGGGAAGAAAGGGTCGGGTGGCGGCGGCCAGGAGGGGAGAGGATAAGGGTCGGGTCAGCACGGGAAGGGTAGACGGGAGGCGGGCGGTGGGAAGGTCTGATAGTCTCACTAACATGAAGACAAATTATTCTCCCCCTTCAGAAGCTCCTCGGTTTTAGTTTGTCGTTATTTGTTGTTATGTTGATTTGATTATTTGGTTTTCCTCAGCATTTTTTTTTTCAAGTATGCATATTTTTTTTTTTTTTTTTTAAGAATTCTGTTATTTCCTTATATACATTTTTCTTACTAAATCCCAGTCCCTTATTTTTTTTTCTTTCTTCGGTATTCTTGCTTTAAAGTTTTTCTTTTTTGGAGTCTTCTTTCTCTCTTTTTTTTTTTAACGTGTTGTGTTCCTTGGGCAAAACTTTCTTCACTAGAAGTGTTTCTTATAACGTCAATTTAATCTTACATTTCTCTCACAATCCTTTACGTACGCTTTTATATTTCTTTTTACTGGTCTTATTTCTTATTTTTCCAGATGCGATCTTGTATATTTGAGACATATATACATTTCCTCGTATCTCATATTCAGTCGTATTCTTTCATAATTATTTATTTCAAGTTCATCCCTCGCATTAAGTTCTCTCTCAATGTATTTTACCTTTTGACATTACATAAGATTTTTAAATACCCGCTGCAATTCTGTCCATTAGATTAACAGGACTATATGCTTACCTTGTCCCTTTAATATCATAACATCTGGTGCGTTTTACTTCAAAGGCTTGCGATTCTTAATAATGTTGTCCTTGGAAATAATTTATTACATGCATGCAAATATTTCCACTGTACATAAAATCAGAAGATCTCTCTCTCTCTCTCTCTCTCTCTCTCTCTCTCTCTCTCTCTCTCTCTCTCTCTCTCTCTCTCTCTCTCTCTCTCTCTCTCTCTCTCTCTCTCTCTCTCTCTCTCTCTCTCTCTCTCTCTCTCTCTCTCTCTCTCTCTCTCTCTCTCTCTCTCTCTCTCTCTCTCTCTCTCTCTCTCTCTCTCTCTCTCTCTCTCTCTCTCTCTCTCTCTCTCTCTCTCTCTCTCTCTCTCTCTCTCATGACAGTTTGTCCATTTATAAATTCATTAGTTTTTCTGTGTATATAATATTCGGTGTGTGTGTGTGTGTGTGTGTGTGTGTGTGTGTGTGTGTGTGTGTGTGTGTGTGTGTGTGTGTGTGTGTGTGTGTGTGTGTGTGTGTGTGTGTGTGTGTGTGTGTGTGTGTGTGCGTGTTGTTGGACGTAGGGAGGGGGGAGGGCCAGCCAGCAATGATCGCCAATACTCACGCTAATTACCGTGGCCCTGAAAAAGCATTAGCGCCACAAAAAAAGCCAATTGGCGTGACTGCTCGGGTAATTGATCGGGTGTGTGGGGTCTCCTATTTTTGTCCCATAATAAACACCAGCTAAGAGTCAATTACTTGGTGGTGGGCTAAGGATTGAAGAGGATTTTGTCTTTGCTCGCCGTCTTAATCAATTATTATAACCATTATTATATGACGATAAGTGGGGAGACAGTAATGCAATATCTGACGTCTTACAGTTACCCTGGTGGTTAACTAAGAATTGAGGGTTATTTGGTTTTCGCTCGCTATGTTAGTAAGTTATCATCACCATTATCATATGACGAAATGGACAAGCAATGGTGAAATGGTGGTGCACTGACTGATTTCTTACAACTATCTTGATGGTGGAACGAAGGACTGAGAGTGGCCATGTTAACCGATTACTATCAACATTATAATAAGAAAGAAAAGAAAAGAAAAGGAGAAATAGTGATGCATGATCGATTTCTTACTATAACCGTTATTGAAATTTCCCTTTTTAACCTTTTACTGAAGAATCCATTTAAGCAAATCATGAGTTTTAGCAATTACCTCTCAATCCTTGTACATTTTCTTCCCTGCTCGCTCGCGGTAGACAATACGTTATGGAAATTAATGCAACGAGGCACAGCTGAAATATTCCCTTTCATAACGACAGCAAGAGAGATGCACCGTCACAGGAAACAGTGTTGAAGGGCACAACGGCAAATGGTGCAGCAGGAAAAGGCTTTAAGTCACGGAAAATTATATTAGAACGTCACGGATTAGGGTATTGCACATCACAGCCTCCGAGTACTAAAGCGTCACATGATACAGCGTCACAATGTAAAGTGACGCAAAATACCGCGTAAAAATATCACGAAGGGTATCGAAAACCACTACTACCGTCACAGAGAGAGAGAGAGAGAGAGAGAGAGAGAGAGAGATAGTACGACACCTCTTTCCGTGCCAAGACAACCTCCACCTTGAGTTTTCTTATTCTTTCCCTCCTTGGCCCTCTTTCCCACTCTCCCTTCCTCTCTCCGTCCGCCTCACACAATCCCTCAATCCCTTCATTCTCACACACCCCACCTCCACCAATGGAATCTCCCGTCCACACCCAAAGCGAGAGAAGGGAATCAATTTGGCTTTTTCCTTCTTTATTTTACGGTTTCTCTCTTTCTTTTATCATTTCTCATCCCGTAAATCGTGTTTTCAGGTAGAGATGTTTGTTCGTATCTACGTTTCCCATTTTTTTTTTTGTTCCCATGTGACTACTGTAATGCAAGTACTGTGAACTATATCATAAGCGTCATCACAGGTGCCACTAACATAATCACCATCATCACCACCACCACCACCACTATCAGCACTAATACAACCATTTGTAATATAATAATTCTCCCGAGAATGGAATGAAAACAGCACGAACGCAATCATACATAAACACACACACATACACACACACACACACACACACACACACACACACACACACACACACACACACACAATTCTTTCCCTCCATTCTTCCACAAACTCTCTCCCACTTTCTCTTTTCTATTTCTTAATTCTTCCTCCACTCTCCACTCAATTTCTCCTCCCCACTTGCCTCCCTCACCCCCTCCCTTCTTGAGATGCCTTGCTCAAACTGCTATTCTTTCTTCTTCTTTCGCCGCGGCTAAACCATCTCATTATCCTTGCCAGAGAACACATTGGAAGGCGCCTAGAGAGAGAGAGAGAGAGAGAGAGAGAGAGAGAGAGAGAGAGAGAGAGAGAGAGAGAGAGAGAGAGAGAGAGAGAGAGAGAGAGAGAGAGAGAGAGAGAGAGAGAGAGAGAGAGAGAGAGAGAGAGAGAGAGAGAGAGAGAGAGAGAGAGAGAGAGAGAGAGAGAGAGAGAGAGAGAGAGTAAAAAGGAGAATGAGAAAGAAAATAGTAGCACGGAAAGATAAGTGGAAAAAAGTAAACAAAATTAGACGGAAACTACACGAAAATGCAAAAAAAAAAAAAAAACTCTTACCAAAGTAAAGAAAAAAAAAAGACTGAAATATGAATCAACACACAAACGCACACACAAAGAGAAAAAAAATACTGACAGAAGGAAATCAAGAGTACAAATAACGACAGACAGACGGACATTCCATCAGTAGCACGGACGCACGCACGGACACACGGACAGACAGGCAAGGACAGGAACACAGATACGGTAAACAAACTAGAGCTGCCAGTGGAACAAATGCATACAGCGAGGCACACCCAATGCTTTTTTTTTACATATTGCATGCCACGCTTCCAGAATCACTGTGTATGCGAATGTATAAGCGTGAATGTGTGTGTGTGTGTGTGTGTGTGTGTGTGTGTGTGTGTGTGTGTGTGTGTGTGTGTGTGTGTGTGTGTGTGTGTGTGTGTGTGTGTGTGTGTGTGTGTGTGTACAATGCGACAGGTGTGAGTTTAAATGCACAATTTGTAGTCCATCCTCCTCTGTGTGTGTGTGTGTGTGTGTGTGTGTGTGTGTGTGTGTGTGTGTGTGTGTGTGTGTGTGTGTGTGTGTGTGTGTGTGTGTGTGTGTGTGTGTGTGTGTGTGTTCAGGTGTTTGTGTGGGAGGGTGCAGAAGTGGATGTGTGGTCATTTTTTCGTTACCAATATTTCTCTCTCCATCGTTACTGCATTTTCTTTATTTTTTTCCTTCCTCTATCTGCCATTATTAGCACGCACCCCTGTCGAGTAATGGCTTGTTCGGCTAAATGAATAAAATAAACACACACTACATACATACGGGGACACAGGACGGAGCCCTTGAGTTTAGGCTCAGAGAGAAAGAGTTCTTGTAATACGGGAAAAGAATGTTGATCTTAATTAAGTTTTCATTCTTCTCTATGTTTTCTTAGCTAAGTATCCATTTTCAGTAAAGGAGTGTTTAGAAATATTATAAATCAGAATATAATTATATACAAGATTTCTTTTTTCGTTCCTCTCCAGGTTTAACAATCTCTGACACGTTTGGTTTTCTTCGCCTACTTCAGTCACACCCATTAAAAGCATGTCTTCTTTCAATGCATCGATAAACCTTCTCTTCTCTTCCTTTGCTTCTCCTGCGAGACTGTTGTACATAGTTTTCAAGTAAGTGTTTCTGTATTTCTCGTACAGTTGAAGCCAAAGATACAGATGAGCGCACAGTAGCAAGTCGTATGTTAACTAACACGTGCTCCTTTACTTTTCTTTCCCTCTATTATCTGCACAAAAACTGACATTGCTCAACGTTAGAGCGAATATATATTTTTCTCCCCCAGATTCAAATTCCAGTGTATTAAGTGCATTTGGTACGTATTATTATTTTTCCCCTCTGTGATTCGTAACCCATTTGGTCGGCATTAAAGCTGCCGTACACCTGCCTTTTTGTTTTATTTAAATTCCGCACACACGTGTATTGTTTTTTGCGTGTCTCAGCGCTGGACAAACGTGCCAACTTTTGCGCTGGATGCGATCACCACCATTATTCGCTGCATAATGAATGGCTGAATGAATAAATGTATGCATGTATTGTTTGTGCGGTGCGTTAGCATGCATGTATATATGTATGTAGCATGTTTATGTATGTGCGAAACTATGCACGGTTCATATGTACCAAAGCAATCTATTTAACCAATTTTCTATGCATATTTCCACGCTAAATCGTGTGAAAGTGAATGCACAAAGGCGAGTTATGCTTGAATGGATGCAGTGACTGTGACGCCACCGCCACAACACAGCCAGCCGTCATGCCCCACCCGATGCTGGCCGCTGAAAGATCGCCTGACAATGCCATTCCCGAGCCATCCATCGCGCAGCCCGTGCGTTCAGGAGTGAAGGGAGTGACAGAGGCTCCCAGGCCAGTTTTACCTTACTGTAGAAAGGAAAAGGTATTGGTAGTACTGAGAGAGAGAGAGAGAGAGAGAGAGAGAGAGAGAGAGAGAGAGAGAGAGAGAGAGAGAGAGAGAGAGAGAGAGAGAGAGAGAGAGAGAGAGAGAGAGAGAGTACGTGTGTGTGATCCATCCACCTGTCTAGCCCTTGTTTGCGTGCGTGTGGATCTGCGTGTATGTGCATGTGTGTGTGTTTGTGCGCGTATGTGCAAACCAACCCTTTAGACTTGCCTGCACTGCCGTATTCATCAACTTATAATGAACCTACTGACTTATTCACCCAGGCAAAACTAACCATTGATTCAGACTCCAAACATCCATCTCTGGGAATACTAATCTATATATGCACGTCTGAATGCTTCCAATTACCAATCCATTTACCTATCAATCTTTTCCCATCGTCTGCGTGTTCGCCCGTCCTCGGCCGTCCTCGCCCGTCCTCGCCGGCATTGGTCCAGACAGGTTCGCCAGGGAAGGGCCGTAGCAAAAAATGGCGATAATTCTGTCCGGAACGAGCGTTGATGAGGGATAATGGAAGGCAATGACTGGTGATAACACAAAACCGCCACTAAATTAATCAAGAAAGTGAGATTATAATACATTTGCCAGCCGCGGTTTGATCAACTGCAGGAAGGAAGGAAGGAAGAAAGGAAAGAAAAAATGAAGGGAAGAAGAATAACAAAGAGAGAGAGAGAGAGAGAGAGAAAGAGAGAGAGAGAGAGAGAGAGAGAGAGAGAGAGAGAGAGAGAGAGAGAGAGAGAGAGAGAGAGAGAGAGAGAGAGAGAGAGACGCAGGATAAATTAGGGGATTAATATATTATCCTTAAACTAAAAATATACATGCCGTGGGTTGATGATTTCCAGTCACGTAAGGCTAGAGTGCAGGAAGGAGGGCGAGGAAGGAGAGTGACGGAGGTAAAACAGTGAACTTCTCTTCCGTATTCTGTGACGGGAAAGAAATGGTGATGGAAAAACAAAGGGGGCGGGCGAAGGAGAAGTGAAAGGGGAGCTGGAGGTAGAGCGAGAGAGCGAGAGAGAGAGAAAGGGAAAAGAGACCATAAATACAGTCTGCTTCTCTACTTAATGATGTTTGGTTCTTGATTTATAAGTTAACAGCATTGGACAAGTAAAGGTCAGTGGCTATTTATGTGTTGGCCAGCCATCGTGCTTCTCATAGTCCAGCCTCGCACGTTATTTCACCAGCAGGCAATACATCGGGCAATAAGTAGTGGGTGGCTGTCCAATCCATTCACACCCTTGGCAGTGTATGGATGTTTTTGCCCCATTACTCTTGTGTGTTCGTGTTATTATTTGGCCATTATTATCTTTATGGGCATCATTATCAATAGCAGTGGTAGTTGTTGTTGTGGTGGTGATAGTGATGGTGGTGGTGGTAGTATTTGTAGTAATGGTGGTAGTAGTAGTAATTTTTTATCTACGTTTGTTGCTTCTGACATAAATAAAACTTCACTATCATCTGATCTAACTCTTGATTCATAAACCCGTGAATAATCGAACAGCTTAAATCTCTGAGACAAATTTCTCCACATCCCGACCTTCTACATCAAAATAACTGTTGCTGGCAAGTGTTTCGCGGTATCCCTATCGCTGCTCCCATCATGCGCAGCACACCTCTTCTCCCCTCTCCCATGTCAACACACTCCCTACACCACTGCACACACCTTAGTAAGAGCCTCAGACCAAAACACCAGCCCCTCCCTAACTCATATTTATAATAGCGTTCAAAAGAGGCTTTCATACCAATGCAAAAGTTATGTGTCACCTTTTCAATGCAATATCTTAATGACCGAGAAAATGTTAGTCTTGTATTTTGTATAATTCACGTACTTAGAAGTCGTTTTACTTGCTTCTTGGTAATGAGTTGGCCGTCATTCAACTCAAGTTATGATTAATTATTCTTTTGTGCCTAATCGTTGAGTTTTTATTGGTCCCCATTAGTAGTTCCTTCTTCTTCAATATATGATGTGTAAGTCCACCAAACACGGCAAAACACATGCACACTTTTACATAAAACTAAATAAATTTAAACGGAGATCTTGAGGAACATATTGCTACGTACAAAGAGAGGATCGAGTTTCATTCCTACTGAATACACAAGTCCTCTGACACACACCCTTCTTATGCATCCCATGGTGAATGTTTAGTTCATATTGCGCTTTGATTTTATATTTCCATTCGCAGTACAGTAATATTCAGTCCTGATATGTTAAGTGACCACACCGCGTCCTTTAAGTCAGGCAGTTCCTAGATATAAACTGTCGAGTCAAGATTTATATGCTTCACAAATCATTTTCAAATTTTCAAGTCCACGATCTTCCTCTCGACGAAATGCGAGTAATCATAAGTCAAGTCCAAGAGTCCTCATGAGGCTTTTTAGTTGAGACGAAATGGAAGAATTTTGTATTTGACCAGACAAGGACATATTTGTGGATAATAACTGTGGACACTTGTTGGGAATTCTTCAAATAGCGTGTTCAGGACCTCGTTAGTGTCTGTTTGGTGGTTGATTTCCTTATTTGCATCCCCTCCACAGTGGTCACTCAATTATACATTATCCACTTGGCCACAGGAGAAGCGATACGTACCTACTTCGTCCACAAAACTACAACGAGCTCTCCATCAGACAAAACACTGCCAATCACCATTATTCATCTACATTCGTTGCACTCTACCGGACACAGCTTTAGGAATTGTACGGTAAAAAAAAAAAATATGACCGCATTTGCATTTTTAGCAACTCATCCGTTGATCATCAGAAACAGAGAGAAGATATGATTTAGAGGAGATGGAGCCTACAGGAGAAAGTTAGGATCACGCGATTCTGACGAAGTGATCTTGGCAGTAAATATAACCCGTTCATTGCGGTATCCAATAATTTATACCAACAAAGACAATACAAGAGCTTTTACAGGCACCTACAGGAATGAAAAGAGGGACTAAAGGTGTTATCTAGTGTCTGGTTTATATATGATATTTAGAGGTGGCTGTAGAACAAAAGGAAGTATCTCAGAGTGGTTAGTGATTAAGGAAAGATGTGACAAATAGCAGACGAAGGGTTAAGGACAGAGTTGAATCACGTGTCGCCAAATGTCCTTGAATGAATTTAGAAATAACTTTTCCCAGTACAGGAATGGAAAGCCAGAGTACGCTAGAATTTCCTTAGGGGAAAATATACTCCATTTTATTACGCTACAAAGGCAGGAGAGTTTATTTAGCCAGCGCATCCGTTCAATTTATCAGATTTTTTGTACCATGTTCTTGTTTTTGTGCCGTGGAGATTATTTCCAACGGGCTATTGTGTTTACAGAGACTTCGTACATCCATGTTAGTGATCCAAGCTCAGGTTCCTTCGACGAATTACTTGCATCCGATAGCCGCGCCGCTCATCACAGGCCGTGCTTGGCGTGCGTCGCTCCGGTCTGCGATACAAAGCTTTCAGGCACGAGTCCCTTTCCGAGAAGTAATGACTACAGTACACGTGGAGCCTTCTCTCTCTCTCTCTCTCTCTCTCTCTCTCTCTTCTCTCTCTCTCTCTCTCTCTCTCTCTCTCTCTGAAGCAAGACAAATTTCATCCCAACAGTTTATTCAGTTCACAAAAAGCATGCCACATCAACAACTTAAAATTATATTATTGAAAAAATACACCAATAAAATGCAACCATCACAGACGAATTCAATTATGGAAACAAAGACAACATCCTGAGCCCTGAGGCAATAAGGCAATATTCAGGTCCAAGCCAGGACGGATCAAGTTACTGATGAAAAGCTCTATCAGGTCAGAATGCGATGTTTTTTAACCGAAACAACAATATATTTTTGTTTTTTAAGACCTGAAAAGATTGTAACAACGAAATAATGAATTCAGAAGCAATAATTATAAAGTCTCCAGAGAAAGCAAGGAAAGGAAATGTTCAGGAAGCGAAAAAAAAGCTTGAACTTGTTAAGAGAAGACGACATAATTAAAACTAAAAACATGACACCGAGAGAAACTAAGTAAATTCGTTAACAAGACAGAGACGAGAAAATAGAAAGAGAAACTAAGAAGATACCAAAAGGCAGAGAAAGACAAAAATATCACACGAACTGCTTTCTAGACAAACATCTCCTTTACAGAATTGGCGGTTACTGAATACAGAGATAAAAATTATGATATTGTTTGTAGGATTTTATTGACAATAGCACTCTTTAGATATTACTGTCTCATGAAATTTACTTGTAGAAAACAGCACAATACTAGAAGAAACACCGTGAACTAGTGTACCTTTAGCAGATCCCTTTCGCAGCTTGACGATATTTACTAGAATCACGTACACCTTTCCAGACACTAATCCTTGTGCTTGTACCTTACGCAATTATGTATTCTAGAAAAGGTAAAATTACGCTCCTACTCTGTTTTTCTGTGTCCTTGCAAATCAGTGTTATAATTTTCTGATACCCATAACAGTACCTAAAACCTTTTAGACACTTACATCTGTGTTAGTATCTTATATATCTCTGTAACTTAAAAAAACACAAAGTGAAACTCCTCTTTCTTTTTCCGTGTGTTCTTGCAAACGACTCTCTTGAATGTTAACAAAGGAAAACCATAGCAATAAAAGGGTTAGGGACATAAAGGAGAGAAAACCCACGGCAGGGAACGTTGTATGTACGTGTGGATATTTTCAAAGTCACGGGATTGAAGGCATACACCAAATCAACCAATCATTTTCACCTCGCACACATCATACAAGACTTCCTGAAACACGCTGCAAACCAATTACCACTGCATTAGAATAGAGACGAAAATAATTAATAATTACTGCTTCATTAGCTAATTACGTCCTTCCACATAGATTAACGAAAGCTGTTAAAGGCAAGATCAGCCCCAAGAGTAGAGAGAATTTCACTGCGTTCTCTATTATGGACCATCGATACATATTAAGCCAATTACCGTGGAGAATAAAAAGTAAAATATATCTTTATCCTTAGTTACAATACAATATAGGAAGATTTTTTTGACTCGGCGGAACAAACGCATCGCAGGAACAAGGAATTAACGAGCTTATCATAATATTAGCGAGAATCAACTCAATTAATTAAATGTAAATAATGCTATAAATTCAATGTAATTACTGGTGTTCGCTGGCATTAAGCAACCACGTAGTCTTTTCAAATGTCACATATGTATACCAATCTCACGTGTACTGTGCCACTTGTGCCTATACGGGCATCGTCATCTGTGGAAATTAGATAATAAAAAAATAAACTTAATGATTTCAACATCATAGAATTTTTGTTAATTGAAATATTAACATCTCTCAGGAGTAATTGCTTGGTGGGGAACTCAATGCATGAATGGCTGAGTAGAGAGAGACAGACAGAGAAGAGAGAGAGAGAGAGAGAGAGAGAGAGAGAGAGAGAGAAGACGAGAGAGAGAGAGAGAGAGAGAGAGAGAGAGAGAGAGAGAGAGAGAGAGAGAGAGAGAGAGAGAAAGAGAGAGAGAGAGAGAGAGAGAGAGAGAGAGAGAGAGAGAGAGAGAGAGAGAGAGAGAGAGAGAGAGAGAGAGAGAGAGAGAGAGAGAGAGATGAGTAGAGAGAGAGAGAGAGAGAGAGAGAGAGAGGAGAGAGACGAGAGAGAGAGAGAGAGGTTGGCATGGTTTAATTATTTATTCTCTTCGTTTCACAATGAATTTCGGTTTCAGTAGAGTACATTTGTCACTGAATCACTCACTGTTCATTTGTTATTATTTACCGTTAACATATTGTTCCCCACTGGGGCAGCATGCGCCGCCTCTATGGGGATGAGAGCACTCGCCATCCACTGACGCCTGCAGCATGCCTCGCCTGACGCGCCGCTGCCTGCAAACACTTGGCGCTTCGTTAAGACAGATTTGGTGACTGCAAACTCCACGAACGCCTCATTCTCTTCCCAACACACCAGGACTCGTATCTGGAAACGCTTTATCTCACAGGAAGTATCTTCAAAGGCCAGAGAGAATATTAGTCAAGTTCTCATTATGACATCCGGTGACTGAAATAGTCTCTGTTAAGAGATTTGTATGGTATAATTGTAAGGAAGTGCCATCATAAAACTCAAATACGACTTACTTGGGCTATATTTTTCTATCAAACACTCCGTACTTTGCATAACACAAGAGAACACGTGCATATATCTGTAACAACTATTCTTATATTCGCAAACATGACAGTTTCCTTGTATTCACGTTTCTTTCTATAAATGTTACGATACTATATTATCTAACACAAAGCTTCCTAGAATGGTTTTCATATACTGCTGACTAAGACAAGCAATGACTCTGTCCATCTCACTTCTGGTATAAATTTAATCCTCATGTATTTTACTTCTATATACTGACGCTTGGAGCTTCGAGATACCTGAAATACCTGCACAACGGCTATAACTATAGAGAAATGTGTCCATTTATATTATTCCAAATAACTTCACAGGGAAGGGAAGGCGCGGTTACGAGCTGACACACTGAGTTAAGTCCCCATCACACGACTTGCAGCGATGACTCATGATGTCGTCAGGAGGGAGAAGCAAACAGTGATAAGTCTGTACGCGTCTTTGCACTGAGCCAAGGTCTCCTGTGACTCAAGATGTACTACAAGAGTGCATAATAAACTATGCCATGATATATTTACATCAATGGCAAAGTTTGAAACACCGAAATTCAGTGTTTGGTTTTGTATGCTAAATAAATATTTTACAAGTCCGTTTAGAAGATGTTTCACGGGAAAAGAACATTAACTGGAGTGCTTTGCATGTCTCTTAATAAAGTATCCACTTGAAAAAAGCCGTTTATGATTCGTAGCATACGTATGTGGCGTTTCAAAAAAGATATTCCAGTCGTGTTAATTCCTCAATGTTCCTCGAATTGTCTTGTAACATTCTGCATTTTCAACGTGTGTGTGGAAAGTGATGTCCTGGAGGCAAGGGGGCTGCAACATATGAAAACAACAGAAATCTTGAACATCTCACACAGGAAAATACAAAGAAGAAAACTTACATAGAACAAAAAAAAAAAGCTGTAATGATCTTCACTATATTCGTTAGAGAGAAAAAAAATGGGATAATGAGTAGCATAAGAAAGGGAAGGATACAAGAGGAATTTAGTGGCGCAGGGGGAATGGTGCAAAAAATACGACTATAATGAAATACACTGGAAGAGCGAGGAAGGAAAGTACGAGGTAACTGAAACTAATAAAAAAAAAAAATAAATAAATAAATAAAAAATAATAATAATAAAAAGGAAAGAAAACGCTAATGTGAATGACACGAGGAGCAAAAATATCAGAATGCTACGGATTTTTTTTACTTTTCATTGACACAAAAAGTGATGAGAGGAAAGGATAACACCAACAAATATCATTCTTTTTCTGGAGATTAGACGCTGACAAAAGCCACGACCGAGAGAGCTCACGTGATATTTTAAATTCAAAGTGAAAAGTCTTAAATCTTTACGTGAATTGTTACCTGATAGAGAGAGAGAGAGAGAGAGAGAGAGAGAGAGAGAGAGAGAAATAAGAATGATAACGATATTAACAATAAGAATAAGAAATGAACTGTGTGCTGATATCTGTACATTTTTCCATTTTTTTAAATTCCTTTCGTTTTCATTCACCTCTACATAGTCATACAGAGAACAAAATTAATATACTGATACGCACCAAAACTAGAAAGAGATTTATTCACCGAGATGACTGAAGAATACCAAAAAAAAAAAAATAAAAAATAAATAAATAAATATATAGAAACAACAGAGCGTATATATAAAAAAAAAAAAAAAATTGAAAAAAAAACCGGGAAAAGCATGACACTTCAAAGGCAAACACTTTTCAATAGAACAAACAGAAAAAAAAAATAAATAAAAAAATGTACATACCTGACATTCGAAACAAAATCGTAAATATTGGAATAAAGACTGACAGTATAGTTGTTACTCAAAGGCAGACATTTTTTTTTATTTGGGGAACCGAGTACGAGGAGAAGGAGGAGGAGGAGGAGGAGGTGGAGGAGGAGGAGGAGGAGGAGGAGGAGGAGGAGGAAGAAGATATAGAAGAAGAAAAAAAAAACACCAAGGAACATAAATAAAGAACAAAAAAGTAGCATACATTCTTACCCTTGCTTCTACAGTAAGGAACGTTAATAATGCGGAAAGGAGGAGGAGGAGGAGGAGGAGGAGGAGGAAAAGGAAGGGCGGAAGGAGGACGAGGAAGAAGCGATGAAGAAGAAGAGAGGTAAGAGAAGGTGAAGGGTGTTGGAGTTCAGAGGACAGAAAGGGAGGAGGAGGAGAAGGGAGGAGGAGGTGGTGGTGGTGGTGGTGGCTGTCTAGTCTTCGCTTTAAACTTACTCTCCAAGTTGAAGAAGATCACTTGCCCGTCGGGTATTGAGTTCCCTCCAGATCTTCTCCTTCAGGATTTAATAAGATAAAAAAAAAGCCCCGATAATAAAGTAGTATCTGTTTGAGGATTCAGATCTGCTTCCAGGAATGCCTTCGAGCTCTGAGATTGGAAGGAAAAAAAAATATGGTATTGTTATCGGCATCACCAAAGATCTACCTCAGTTACAGTTGAATATTGAAACGCATCTCTATACGCAAAATATTAGAAGTAGGGGACTGGACATCAAATCTTTAGGTCTGAGCTTAAGAGAAAAATACTGTAATCGATATCAGTAAAGTCCTAATTCCTTCACAGATTTGTATTGAAATGTATCCATATACCAAACAAGGGAGGCAGAGACAAGACATCAAGCCTTTATTTAGGGTCTGAGCTCAAGAGAAAAACATTGTAATCGATACCGGTAAAGTCCTAATTTTTTTTACAGTTTTGGAATGAAATGTATCTGTACACCAAAGAGGGAGAGGCGTTGACAGGACATCAAGCCTTGTCTCGCTGTAGGAATAGTAATAGGGAGGCATGTCTGTGTGTCTCTGTTCCCTACACTCCTTCCCTTTATGCCACTCGGGGGAACAGCGTGACAGTATTCTTTGGATAGATATAACAAAGGAAATCGTTCAGGCATCTCAATATTTGTCATTCCTTGTCCCGCGTCCCTTTGTTACACTCTCCCCCTCCCTTTAGTTCTCCCATAAGCACCATCACCGCCACGTCATCACCATACATCATAAACCGCACGCACCAACACCGCACCACACACATACGCTCCAGAACTCACCACATCACCATACACAAAGTAACTGCAGAGGCATTCATACACCATACGTACATAACTTCTCATCACCACCACCTAGACACACACCAAACGTAAACCACAATCAACACCACAGTCTTTAAACATCACCACCACTGCCTGCTTCTTGTCCGTCAGTGCCATTACCATCACCACCGCCATCACCATCACCACTACATCCATCTCGCCCCTCAGCCTCATCACCATCACCACCACACGCACTCCCGCCGGCGAACTGCAAGAACCCATACCGCCCGCTTCATGCAGAGCGAAATTTCATAGTATTGGTACCAGGAGGAGGAGGAGGAGGAGGAGGAGGAGGAGGAGGAGGAGGAAAAGAAGGAACGAGAGAAAAACGCTGAAGACGAAAAGGAGGGAAACGAGTCGAAGCAAGAGAGGGAAGTGAGGACGAAAAGGAGGAGGAGGAGGAGGAGGAGGAGGAGGAGGAGAAGGAAGCGGAGATGGACCTGGATTAAGAGTAATAGGACATAATGCCCGGAAGAGAAAGGAAAAGAGATCGAAGAAGAAGAAGAAGAAGGAGAAGAAGAAGAAGAAGAAGAAGAAGAAGAAGAAGAAGAAAAGAAGATGATGATGTAAAAAGTACTAGAAGGTGGAAACAAAATAAATTAAGAAAAGGAGGAGGAGGAGGAGGGGGAGGAGAACGAGGAAGAAGTAGAGGAAGAAGAAGAAGAAGAAGAAGAGGAGGAGGGAGGAGGAGGAGGAGGAGGAGGAGGAGGAGGAGGAGGAGGAGGAGGAGGAGGAGGAGGAGAAGGAGAAGGAGGAGGAGAAGGAGAAGGAGAAGGAGAAGAGGAGGGAAGAAGGAGGGAGGAGAGAGAGTTGGAGGAAGAAGAGGAAGAGAAGAAGCGCATCTCGAGTCAGGAAATATCTGCAGGAGCACTTGGGAGGTGATGGTTGTGGAGAGGAGAAGGAGGAGGAGGAGGAGGAGGAGGAGGAGGAGGGCCATGAGGTGAGGGGAGAGAAAGAGGGAGAGAGTACGGAAAGAGGAAGTATAGGGAGGAAAAGAGCTTAGACCACCACCACCACCACCACCACCACCACCATCACCACCAGCCCCATCACCACACTCACTACCTCACGATTCCAGACGCCCGCAAAAATTTTGCTATTGCTTCTATTAAAGTTTCTATCTCTCTCTACGACTACACCTACTACTATTACTATTACTACTACTACTACTAATACTACTACTACTACTACTACAACTCACAACCATGAAGACTACTGTATAATTGTGGTATGGAAGCGCTGCCAAAACAGGTCGTAAACTTAACGCAAATATAAACCTCAAAAAAAAAAAAAAAATATGAAAGGAGGAAAACAAGAACGACTCCGAAAACGACCAACAAAACTACTCTGACGACTCCTCGCATTTCCCGTTCTACCTCCCCCCCCCTCTCTCTCTCTCTCTCTCTCTCTCTCCCAAGAATTTCCGATGAATCATCTTTATTTTTTCTCTCTATTGGACAGAGAGAGAGAGAGAGAGAATAAAAAAAGGAAACAGGATCGAAAACAAAACAAAATTCAGTAGTTTTTTTCCTCCTGACGACAACTTCAGTAGAATTATTTATTTGTTCGAGACGTGTATCTCTCTCTCTCTCTCTCTCTCTTTTTAATATTCAAATCGGAGACTGAAGGGGATATCGGAGGAGAGAGCGGACGAGGGAGGATAGAAGGAGGGGAGGGAGGGAGGGAGGGAAAGGACGGCAGAGAGGGACAGACAAATGGGTAAAGAGGGGAGAGACGTGCGCTGAGGGACGGAGGGTAGAGAGTGAAAGGGAAGGGGAGGTAGGAGGAGGAAGAAAGAAGGGCATTGGATTTTCTTCCCTCCAGCTCACAATATCTGAAGGCCTCCTCCCTCTCGTTCTGATATTTGGCGAAAGAAAATAAGTAAATTCCTTCGAAGATATTGCAACATTTTCTAAATATTTCTTCTCTTCTCATTTCTTGCACGTGTATACTTCCTATCTTTTTTTCTTTCATCTTTATCTTCGCCTGATATTCAAGCTGCTGTATCCCCCTCCCCGTCTCCCTCTCCCTCCCTTTCTCCTACACACACACGCAGACAGCCCCCTCCGTTGCAATCTTTAATCAGTTTGCATACCACAAGGAACACAAAGGAATACGAATAAACACAAAGGAATAACAAACTAACCAAACTATACCAGATCTATTGCTCCTCACGAAAACGTTTGGGACAAGCCGCTAAGTGCTTCTCTGGGAGCGGTAAGAATAAGCCTTCTCTCTACAGCAAGGACGAGCAAGCGTGGATTTAGATGACCAGTACTCCTATGGCTGCAGGAGCGACAGGGGATGAATGATAGGAGAGGAAAGTGGTCCGGTAAGATCCTCGGAGATTTAGAGAGGAACTGCAGGAGGAGGAGTGAGAAGGAGAAGGGGGAGTTAGAGGAGGAGAAGGAGGAGAGGCGGGCGGTTTCAATTCTATTTAAGTTTAACAAAATACGGCCACATTATTTCCGAGTTTTTCTTCCTCCTTTATTATTAATAGACACGGAAGGCGAGGCAAAGTGGCATATATTGTCTGTAGGGGAAATAAAGTAGTGGTGGTGGTAGTAGTAGTAGTAGTAGTAGTAGTAGTCCATTTGGCTCTTTTCTTTTGGAACTGGCACCTCAGTGAACTTTTTTACTTTCTTTTTGGTTCCTTTTTTGTTGTCCTAAGCCAGTACCACTCTTACATAAAAAAAATAATACAACAATAACAACAAGAATAATAACAAAAAAAACACAACAAAACATGAAAATCAACAACAACAACAACAACAACAACAACAACAACAACAATAGCCCAAATAACAACAAAACTAAAAACAACACAACACAAACGAAACAACAGATAAAACCCAAACACCAACACCCACAAACAACAACGACCCAGATAACAAGGAACAAGCAAATTAATAACAACACCAACACTAACAACAGTACCAAAAAGCAACAACAATCAGGCAGGCAAGGAGACGGCAGGGAGACAGCAGGTACACGGCATTCCATTACCACTACGAGTCACGGCAGCGGGTCACGGTCAGCCGCCCCGGAAGCAGGATTGCATGAGATAGAGGCGAAAAAAGTCGTAAGGCAGAAAAGAGAGGGACCAGCGAGGGAGCAACAACACACACACACACACACACACACACACACACACACACACACACACACACACACACACACACACACACACACACACACACACACACACACACACACACACACACTACAGGTCGCCCCGAGGTAGGTGAAGCGGTGGTTTTTGTGCCGCGAAAATGGAATTGAAAATGAGACTGAGATATCCATAATTTTGAATCTGCGATATTGCATTAGTGATTCACGACTCCCTTTGATCCTTAGGTCCCTCGATTCGTCACATATGTTACTGTGATACGCACGCACACAAGACACACACACACACACACACACACACACACACACACACACACGCACAACACACACACACACACACACACACATGCACACGTACAGAGTTGCATGTAGAAGCCATCAGAGAACTGAGGATAAATATGGAATAATTTTTCTCTCTCTCTCTCTCTCTCTCTCTCTCTCTCTCTCTCTCTCTCTCTCTCTCTCTCTCTCTCTCTCTCTCTCTCTCTCTCTCTCTCTCTCTCTCTCTCTCTCTCTCTCTTTTACCTGTCTATATTTTTAAAGCTATTGTAAAAGAATTTGTGTCTAATCCATACTCACTTTGTATTCTCTCGCATTTCGCTCAAAATCCGTGTTCCTCTGTCCACTGTGCCTTGTTAAATATTTCAGTCTGGTTGTATGAACTTCCACGTTGTCATTCTTTCCGTTTTGCTGACAATCTGCTTATATTTCACCTGTCCTGAAGAAAAGTTGCTGCAATCCTTCTCACTCACGTCCTAAAGATTAGATTCCACTAAGAAACTCATACAAAAGAATATAGAGGAGTAGATTTTTTTTTTTTTTATCCGTTCGTACTACACAGTATACAATGTCTATCCAATGTAATCTTCTAACGTAATCAGGCAGAGTATTTTTTTAACAATTACGATTCCTGAGATACGTCATAGTCCATATAATTTCATTTCTTTTCATTTCCTATTGAGACACCTAAGAATTAACTGATGATCTTTAACGCCTTAAAAATTGAAACCATAAGCCAAACTCAACCTTCCAGACAACTCTTCCCTTTTCTTTAATATCACTCACCTCCTCCTCCTCCTCCTCCTTCTCCTTCTCCTCTTCCATATTGAACATTCTTGAGCTGTCCTTCCCTCTTCCCTAAGAATCTTAACTGCAAATTTAATATCTCAGCTCCTCCTAAATCAGCTTCCACGAAATTACGTATTTTATATCGTAGCCTTCAATCTTTTTCCACGTATCACGCATGCAGGACGCCTCTAGTTGTAATGATGGCATTCATTAATAGATAGACACACTGGAGTCAAAGGGCTATTCATCTCACATCACCTTCTCCAAATGTCTTACTTTCCCTTCTTTAATTGCTTTATTTTCCATACTAGTTCATGGTTGTCAATCTTTTTTTCTTCACGTACGATGCATGTAGTACGCTTCTAGGCCCGATGATAGACTTTACTGATAGATTAACAAGGTAGGATCAAAGGATTATTCATATCACAAAGTTCGCTTCTTCAATTGTCCTCTCTTCCGTGCTAGGTCGCGCCAAAATGCTGCATCTCTCGCTACCTTCCACCGCTATCTTTATAACTGGTCTTCTTTTGAGCTTCCTAATTGCATGCCGCCCACTTCGCAGGTTCCTTTGCACAAGACTCAGCTTCTCATTCTGTCACTGCATTCACCTCATTTCACTTCATTTCACTGTTTGTCTCTCTTCCAACGACTCCATTTCTTTCAAGCCATGAGTATTATGACACAAAATTGGCCTCGTTCTTTTAGCTTCACATTTTCCTACTTTTTTTGTATGTTTTTTTTTTCTCAAGATTTGCTTTTTTTTTTGCTGCTCTTAGAAACACACCCATCCATACACCTACACCCACCCATACACACACACACACACACACACACACACACACACACACACACACACACACACAACATATGAAAGGAGACACCGTTCCCATCGACAAAAAAACAAACCGAAACGTAAAACTCTCCACCATTTCTCACATCCTTCAACATTTCCTGGCGACCTCCAACCCACACCCAACACAGCGCCTTTTTTTCCTATCTCTCCCCCATCCATAGTAACACACACACACACACACACAGACACACACACACACACACGCACACACAGACACTGCCACCAGACGCTCACCATTCCCGCTCCTTCCAATAGACCAGCCACTTCCCGCGCCCAGCTCCTCCTCACTCTCCACTGTTCCCTACGCTTGGTACAGAAGTGTATATGATGGTCTGAATGAAAGGAGCCATCTTGAACCCTCTGCTAGATAGGTTGGTGATGTGTTGATAGTTTTTCATTTTTGTTTTGTGGGGAATGTAAACTAAGTGTATCTGTTCTTCCACCAGCTACGTATTTCTCAATTAATTTATCTTTATTCATGGCTATATATTTGTGTATATATTCTTCAGTTTATTTGTCTATAGTGTATACATTTTTTTTTTTTCCTGTATATTTGTCTATATATTCATCTAAATGTATTGTCTGCTGTATATGTTTCCCCCTGTGCATGTTTTTCCGACTGTCTGACTAAATGTTTATCTGTCTGACCGGCTCTCTCTCTCTCTCTCTCTCTCTCTCTCTCTCTCTCTCTCTCTCTCTCTCTCTCTCTCTCTCTCTCTCTCTCACTCTGGTTTATGTACAATCCGCCTTTTTCCCCAGCCTGACAGTATACTCCATGAATACTGCCACGTACAGAAATACGTCCTCCTGGGTGTAATTTGATTAATTTTATAACTCCAAACTAGAAATTAAAAAGTTAGATTGAAAAAAGTGCGAAAATACTACACTGCTAATCAGAACTTCGCGTGTGTGCGTGTGTGCGTGTGTGTGTGTGTGTGTGTGTGTGTGTGTGTGTGTGTGTGTGTGTGTGTGTGTGTGTGTGTGTGTGTGTGGGCAGGTGAGCGCCAGTGTGGTTGCGTGTGCGTGTGTGTGTAATCTGGATGGTATGTAATTATCCGTCTGTTCCCGGAATATTCTGTATTTAATTGTATGTTACACCAACTGTTTGTTTATTTGTGTGTGCGTGTGTGCGGGGAGAATACTTCTCTCTCTCTCTCTCTCTCTCTCTCTCTCTCTCTCTCTCTCTCTCTCTCTCTCTCTCTCTCTCTCTCTCTCTCTCTCTCTCTCTCTCTCTCTCTCTCTCTCTCTCTCTCTCTCTCTCTCTCTCTCTCTCTCTCTCTCTCTCTCTCTCTCTCTCTCTCTCTCTCTCTCTCTCACACACCGTCTGACACAATAACTCACTGACATAAATTCAGAAGGGAAACAGACGGCCAAGAAGTGCCGTGAGACAACCACAGGCAGCCGAGGGGAGGAGAAACACACAGGCAGAGGCAGGCAGGGACAAGCGGCGGTCTCAGGGAGAAGTCAAACTGAGGCAAGGGAGGAGAATCGGCGGTGCGGCTGCTAAGTTATGAGGATACTTGCTTCTGACTGACCTCCTGTGACGCTAAAATGACACCCCCACCTGACTTTGAGTTGTAGCAGCAGGAGAAGGAAGAGGAGGGATACAGGGGTGGAGGAGGAGGAAGAGGAGAATGAGTGAGGGGAATATGTTAAAGCTCTCGGGGCAGAGAAGGGGTGAGTAAAGGGAGGAGAGTTGGGCTGAAGGAGCGGTCCAAAGGCTCGCTAAGGCCGCGGCGGCACTCAAGGGGGCGGCAGTAAAGTCAAGTGAGGGCCGGCCAAGTGTTCCCCCGGGTCCTCTGCCGCGCACCGTGGGAAGGAGGGAACGAAGTATCTGCGGCGGCGTTTATAGTTTACAGAAATTGAGATTTTATAAGAAAACTTCCCATCTCGGCGGTCAGGTCATAGAGAATCTTTCTTACTCCCGCAGGCTATTTTCGATATCTCCTTCAAGACGGTATAACAATCCCAGGGAAGTATTTCATTTAAACCTGATTTTTGTGGCGAGCTTTTCCTTCTTTTATCACTTCCGGGTTCTTTACGAGGCCGCTAACTCTTCTCGGGTTCGTGGGGTTTGCTGCCGCTCACTGGCCATCAACCCTCACCAGCCCAGCACCCCGCGCGACACTCCGGTACTGCAGTGATAGCCAGGACGCGGAGGAAAGCATGGGAGGTTTGTCTTTTCGTACCTTACCGCCCTTACCTTCTCCATCACCGGCCTTCCACTTCGCTTTTAAGTTCTTTTGGTAGACTAGTGATTTGTTGAAGTCAGGAACCACTGGATTTATTTTTGGACAAGTACTAGTTTCTTTCAAACTTTGCATTTATTGGAAGCTAGTAATCTTGAAGGTTTCGTGATTTTTGCAAGCAATCTTTGGAAATATGGTGTTTTGGAGGCTTATTTTTTCAAGACTATTCCTTGAAGACTAGAGATTTCGAAAGTATAGGTCCTCTTTAGAAACAATTTTAAAAGCCTGGTGTTCTGGAGACCTATTTTTTCAAACCTAACAATTTTGGATTATTCAACCAACCACTCACCCAGCTACGCCCCCAAGCACTTCCCCGGAGCCCATCAAGACGCCGGAAGCTCCTATGTGACTCCAGCGCATTGAGTATTCCTTGTGGCGTCTGCTTCAGGCTTCTAAGGACGATGCGGCAAAGGCACGCCTAAGTTTTCATTACTCTCCTCCTCCTTCTCCTCCTCTTCCCTTCCCAGCTTCTCGTCCCTATATTTACTTCTCTAAACCTTGGAATTTTGTTTTGCACTTGTCTTTTGTTTCCTCTACTTCAGGTTCTTATTTTTCATTAGTAATCCTCTTTTCCTCGCGTTTAAATTCTTGTTTTATAGGGTTATCGTCTTTTCTTCAGGCTTAAACTATTATCTTTCACCTGTAATCCTCTTTTTTCTCTTCCTTACTATCTTGTCCTTCACCTCTAATACTCTTTTCCCCCACCGTGTATATTCGTCTTTTTACCTCCAGTCCTCTTTTCCTTTTTCACCCTAACCTTTTGGAGTTTTAATTTTAGTCTCCTAATCTCTCTCTCTCTCTCTCTCTCTCTCTCTCTCTCTCTCTCTCTCTCTCTCTCTCTCTCTCTCTCTCTCTCTCTCTCTCTCTCTCTCTCTCTCTCTCTCTCTCTCTCTCTCTCTCTCTCTCTCTCTCTCTGCTATAAATAAGTGGGGACGCCCCACTACTTGGTATTCATGATTTCTTCGAAAATCCATCATTATCTGAACGCTGACTATTTTTTGATGCTCGTTCCCCTAATTTCAGTATTTTTCCCTCGGAAAGTGTTTAAAAGTTCCTTAATTAGTAGCTAGTGAGTGTGGCTCTCTTTTTGACAGAGATTGACACAAAGAGATGCCTACTTTCGTCCCCCGTGCGAAGGGCTTGTCTTAAGGGATCCAGTGAGGGAGCCACGAAAAAAAAGATAATAATACGTTTTCATCCCCACGCTGATAACATCCATAAACTGTTGTAATGCCTTTCTCTTGGATAGATAAAGGTTCACAAATTACAAACTCACCATAACCCAAGTATGCTTTCTCAACAGTGCATTTCAGTTTCGCTAAATAAATAAACACGTTTCCTTGTTCCCAATGATAACGTCCAGATCTCGCAGAGCCACCAGTGTGAGCCCGCCAAGCCCTTTACTCCAGGGCGGCGATGGATGCATGGACAAAACTCCCTGTGTGGTGCTAACCCGGTAAGCTTTCCCAAACATGCAGTTCTGGTCCAAACAGCGTACGCCCCCTGCCTCGTGTTACTCCCATAAGCTCGTGTGAAAAGCCACGGCTCCCCAACCCTGCAAATCCTTTAGAAAAATGTAAGGGTTATTTCGCGGGATGTAAGCCTCACTCATGCATACAGTTTGCCTCGCCTCGGCTCTTCATTACACCAATATTTCAAACTGATGCGCGGTTATAACAAGAGTATCTCATTCAATGCTCGCCATCACGCGGCCATTCGAGTCTCTTCTCCTCCCTAAGGAGTAATTTTCATAATGTTCTCTTATCATACAAATATTTCACCCCTCATCATTTCTTTTATGGGCAAGATTTAGTCATATATTCTGTAATTCTGCTTGCCTTTACTCAAACCGCGTGCTCTTCATCTACTCTGGGTCGCTTTCCTTCCCTGGGGAGTAATTTAAAAAATATTCGCCGGCATACAAATATTTCACCTCAACATTACTTTTGTAGGTCGTATTTCGTCAGATATTCTCTAATTCTGGTTGATATTATTCAAACCACGTGGTCTTCATCTATTTCCAGTCTCGTTTCTCCCGTGAAAAAGCAATTTGCACAATATTCTGCAATACTTAAGTAATATTTCACCCCTTACCATCCCTTTTATAGCCAGAATTTTATTACATCCTGCCTCGTTCTTCCCACGAATCTAATCAAACCACATACTCTTCACCATACGAATATTTCAGTCACATTTTTCTCCCTCTCACCAATACCTTCAGAATCTCATATCATTCTGGAATAAGACCCATTCACTTCCATGTTTCTGAGAACCTGCAAGTCTTCAGGTCAAACTAGGAATGAGAAGTTTCTGCCGCTGAGAGTGAACCAACAAATATGGTGAAAAGAGTCAGGGAAAAGTCCATCCACTTTACGCACTGAACTCCTCCTCGTGCCTCCCATGAATCCACTTAGAGCAGTTACTGAGGTGGCAAAAGTTGAAATAAGCAATCTTTCAAACGGGACTCGGAAGCCTCAAGGGGAGACACTGAAGAGAAGACTATACTATTTAATCACACTTCTTTCATCAACAACACGATAAAATTATTTTGCAGCTGAAACTTACGTTACTCCTCTCTTATTAGTGTTATTAGAGAAGGAATTTTATAGTGAGGACTCGAAAACTTTAAGGGGAGACACTGAAGCTGTTATTAATGCTACTAGCGAAAAAAAAAAGGTTGAAAACTGATCTATATTAAGGACACGAAAACCTCAAGGGAGAAACAGTGCTATCTAGTTCTCTCAAGCAATAATACGTAAAATTCTCGTGTGACTTAAGAGTTACATTAATTAGCTGTTATTAGTGAAGGAATGGTGAAAACTGATCTATCGTAGGGTCAAAGACAAAGAGAGAGAGAGAGAGAGAGAGAGAGAGAGAGAGAGAGAGAGAGAGAGAGAGAGAGAGAGAGAGAGAGAATGGAGGGGATGGGGCGGGCGAGTATTGAGCACCGCGGGACAGGCAGCAAGCAATTTACCAATACGTGTCAGAACCAGAGATTTATAGCATCCAGCCCGCTTGGTACCTTGTTAGCGCTCTTGTGTGTATGTGTGTGTGTCTGTCTGTCTGTTTGTCTGCATGTGCGTGTGCGTTTGTCTGTCTGTCTGTCTGTTTGCGTGGGTCTATCAGCGAATAAATATTTCTAGTGTGGTATTTATTTATTTTACTTTATTTTTTTCGTTTTAAAATTAGATATGTGCCCCTCGGCCTCTCCTTTCCCGCCTCATCACAGATTTCATTTCCCCTCTCGCCAATCGACTCCATCTTTCTCCCCCTCTCTGTTGCCTTTCTCTCTCTCTCTCTCTCTCTCTCTCTCTCTCTCTCTCTCTCTCTCTCTCTCTCTCTCTCTCTCTCTCTCTCTCTCTCTCTCTCTCTCTCTCTCTCTCTCTCTTTCATTTCCTATCGGTCATTTCTTCTTTCCCTTTTTCCTTGTCCAGACATCTCTCCTCTTTAAGATCCCTTTCTCTTGCTTCTTCTTTTATTATGCCCTTCTCTCTCTCTCTCTCTCTCTCTCTCTCTCTCTCTCTCTCTCTCTCTCTCTCTCTCTCTCTCTCTCTCTCTCTCTCTCTCTCTCTCTCTCTCTCTCTCTCTCTCTCTCTCTCTCTCTCTCTCTCTCTCTCTCTCTCTCTCTCTCTAATCCTTAACTCCCTTTGTATTCGTAATCTTTAACCGGCTTTTCATTTTGTGAACGTGTATATTAAGGTTTTATGTGTCTCTCTCTCTCTCTCTCTCTCTCTCTCTCTCTCTCTCTCTCTCTCTCTCTCTCTCTCTCTCTCTCTCTCTCTCTCTCTACGGGAAATAAACGAGTCATTTATTTTTTTATTCAAACTTCAGGTGTATTTTTTCCACTGATAAGTTTGAGTTTCGTAACGTGAGAGAGAGAGAGAGAGAGAGAGAGAGAGAGAGAGAGAGAGAGAGAGAGAGAGAGAGAGAGAGAGAGAGAGAGAGAGAGAGAGAGAGAGAGAGAGAGAGAGAGAGAGAGAGAGAGAGAGAGAGAGAGAGAGAGAGAGAGAGAGAGAGAGAGAGAGAGAGAGAGAGAGAGAATGTGAAAGCAGAAAGAATATTGAGATGTTATGGTCATATTATATTTCCCTCCTCCTCCTCCTCCTCCTCCTACTACTACTACTACTACTACTACTACTACTACTACTACTACTACTACTACTACTACTACTCCTACTACTACTACTACTACCACTACTACTATACGGCAGCTCGCGGTTCAAATGTCCCTCGCAGACTTCACCTCCTGCCCATGATTCTCTCCCCTGTCTATTTCCGCTCTCGCCTCCCTCAGTTCTTTCCTCACTGGCTTGTTTCCTCCCAGTTTCCGGCCTCTCTTCACCTTTCCTCCGATGCGACTTGTCTCCATCTTCTTGCCACTTTCTCCTCCTCCTACTCCTCCTCCTCCTCCTCCTCCTCTTCTTTCGACTTCGACTCAGACTTCTCTGCACCCTTCCTCCTTCTCTTCCTCCTCCTTCATCGTCGTCTTCCTCTCCTAACCCCTTCCTCTTGGCTTTCTCTCTTCCTTCGATCCTTCTTCCTGGCTTGCCTACTTCTTCTGACCCTTTATCTTTCTTCCTCTCTTTATTCTCCTACTCCTACTCCTTTTGACCCTTCTTTCTCCTTCATCTCCAACTTTCCTTCTTTTCGCTATCCTTATTTCTACTTCCTCCCCTCCTCTTCCTTCCGACCCTTCTTCCTCTTTTCTCTTCCTCTCCTGTGACTTATTCCTCCTTTCTCTCCTCCTACTGACCCTTCTTTCTCTTTCTCTCTTTCCCTTCTTGATTCTTCTTCCTCCTTCCTCCCTCCTCTTCTTCCCTTCTTGATTCTTGCCTCTCCTTCCTCTTCTTCCTCTTTGTCCTTCTCCTCCTCGTATTAATCCTTCTTCCTGCTTCCTCTCCATCTCCAGACTCTTCTTCAGCCTCCTCCTCCTCCTCCTCCTCCATCCGTTCCCTGGAACCTTCTTCAATGCTATCTTGTCTCTCCCACTGATAGTTAGAGCAAAATAGTTACCCAAATAGCCTAGTAAGGACTTCAGGGTGTGTTGATGTTTGGACTTCCTTTGTATTCCTTTGTATTCTTTATTTTTCTCTTCTTCCAAATCTTCTCTTGTACTTATTCCCGTATGCTAACCTAACCCTTCTAGAGGGAATACTCTGTCTGTATTTTTGCATATGTAATCCTGTTGGCTTCCTTACATGTTGATTTTTCTGTTTATTTTCTGCTTATAAATATATTTTCCTGATTATATTGTGGATTCTCCTTCTTTCTCGGTCTGGAAATCTTTGTTAGTTTATCTTTCTGTCTTTTAATATATTTTCTTGCATGCTCTGTCTCTCTCTCTCTCTCTCTCTCTCTCTCTCTCTCTCTCTCTCTCTCTCTCTCTCTCTCTCTCTCTCTCTCTCTCTCTCTCTCTCTGATCCTGATTTATCTGCCTCTCTTCATATTCATAACCTTTAACTGGTTAGTCATTTTATTGTGCGCTATACGTCATGTTCTTTCTACAGACGATCCTCTCTCTCTCTCTCTCTCTCTCTCTCTCTCTCTCTCTCTCTCTCTCTCTCTCTCTCTCTCTCTCTCTCTGCAACTCCCTAACTCTCTAAGGCTCTGTTTAATCCACCGTGTCTGGAAGTGATTGCATCTTACACCCCCGCGGCGCCACTTTGCTCCCTTCGTCCTCCTCCTTGTGACTCTGTATACAACTTTCCCTCACACCTTGAAGCGCAGTGTGACTTACCTCCCCACTTACACACCTGCATTATTCACGACCACACCTTCCCTGCACGGTGACAACAGCAACAGGTGTGGATACGTGTGTGTTTGTGAAGGAAGGAGGGTGTGTGTGTGTGTGTGTGTGGGGGACCTTCGCTTCACACCTGCGCTAGTTCACCCTATCAATCGTCCTCCTCGGTTCAGATACACTGCAGGATAAAGGCGTGTCCAGACCTTTTTTTCGCCTGGATGCGTGGATCTCGCTTTAAACCTTGCTCTCTGTATACTCTAGTCTCTTCTCTTTGTGTTTACCTACCCGGTGTTGCTGTCCATTGCCAACACTCCCTCAATAGGTGACTTTATTAGATCGCCGTCTATATTACATCAGAGAAGCAATAGTTTTAATAGATATTTGATCTGTCAACCCTTCAGTATATATTACTTTTTCTTATTATTTAATTTTATCGCCTGAGAGTTACAAGGATGAATGTCTATCAGTAGTTTATTTGTATGATCGCTCGGAAATAAAGAGGCATTGGTAATATTTGTAATGACTTGTTTGTTTGTTTTTCTTTAATTATTTCATCATAAGGACGACTTCACCGGGCGTCCTTGACCTGTCCTCCCTCCCTCCCTCCCTCCCTCCCTCCCTCGCTCGCTGGTTGGATTATTGTGATGCTCGCCTCAATGAAGGTTTTGTTCTACTTCACTATTCAGACATACTTACCTACATACATGGTAATATACTCGTCCACCTACATTAAATACTCTTACTTAACCTGTACAATACAAACGCAAACACACACACACACACACACACACACACACACACACACACACACACACACACACACACACACACACTACATAAGATTTTTCCCCATGTTAACTGAATTCCCTTTTTTGCGCACAGACGCACATGCACCCACACTGATCCACCTACACACACACACACACACACGCACACACACTACGTGAAATCTTCCACCAAGAGTTCGTACCGCATGAATCACTAACGCGTTTTTTCCCCCGATCATCTTTATTGCGTTGTCAGCGGCGGGGAGACGTGTGCGTGTGTGTATGTATGTGTGTGTGTGTGTGTGTGTGTGTGTGTGTGTGTGTGTGTGTGTGTGTGTGTGTGGCGGCTAGGCGGCAGCGGGGGCAAGGCAGGGCGTTATAACGTCTCTACGCCTGACTGGAGTTTCATCGCTTTATTGACGAGTCTTAGTGAGGAAGTGATGTGGTGTGTGTCTCTGCTCCCCCTCCTCTTCTTCGTCCTCTTCTTCTCCTCCTCCTTCTTATTCTTCTTCTCCTCCTCCTCCTCCTCCTCCTCCTTCTTCTTCTTCTCCTCCTCCTCCTCCTACTCCTCCTCCTCCTCCTTCTCCTCCTTCTTCTCCTCCTCCTCGACACATTTTCTTCTCCTAACCCAAGTTATGATCCTTTGTCTACGAGTGATTTGATCAAGTCGCCATAAATTTAATTTGTAACCTGCGACATTCATGAAGAAAGGCTTGCCCGGGACTCAATTTAAACATCCAATCAACGCACTAATGATGAAAGACGAACTCTCACTAATGGCTGTCGAAATTTTAGTGTTTTGTGCCTCCAAATGGATGGAAATGCGGTGACTTTCGTTATGTATACAGTTCAAAGATTACTGACTCAACCGTTACAATACAGTTTCTCCTCTTCACGCAAACTGAAGGCGCAACAAGATTTATTTGCTTGGATGTGACCTGTGTTCAAATATTATTGGAAGTTAAAAAGAGGACAAAAATTAAAGTGTCTGTCCTCACTTCCGCTAAGCTGCTCTGTCCCGCCACCACTCTGCCACTCCGCCCGCCTCCCGCTGCCAGACTCCAGCCACCCACCACTTTTTTTCTCGCCCACCACGCGCCCAGTGCTCGCCGCTGCTGCATAATTACGTGTCAAACTCCTTTACTGCTTTGATTATTTAATTTTCATTGTTACTCTCCCTCTGGTGCGTGTGTGCGTGTCTTTGAAAGCATAACCGAATTTTCTAAAAACTTTGAGAGCATTTCCATAATTCCCTAATTATTTCAGAAATTTTCATATTAAAATATTATAATACGACTTGAGTTTTCTCTTTTCTGACGCGAGCGAGGCGGCCACTGTTTTCTGAGCCTCACGATTCTCCGCGAATGTGTTAAAGCTGATTTTTGCCTTCACTTTATGATCGAAAAAAGTGGCTTCAAGATAATTTCCTCCTACTTTACAGTCTTTCCTTGTAATCCCTCACAGTTTTATTGCTTGTCTACGCTATTCTCAAGCCAGTCAACGTTCACTCTGCCCTCACTTTCATCCTCGACGAGAAAAAAAAAATATTAAAGGCAATCCTATATACAAATCACCACTTCAAACCACTATTACTTACTCTACTTACTTTCCCAATTACCAGCACATGAAAGCAAGAATTTAGTATATGTATATTAGCGGCCCTGAAGTGAAGCATTCCTCCTCCTCCTCCTCCTCCTCCTCCTTCTGCTGCTGCTGCCCCCTACATACTAATAGTTTAGGGGCCTTTATGATTCATGCTATTTAATTCACAAGCGTCCACCCCTTAACACCCTCGCTGCCGCACCTGACTCGTTAATGCCTCTCTCGTTAATTAATACCACTTGACCTCTTTAAGTTCGTCAGTAAATCAGCTCGCTAATTAACCGTGGGGAAAACTGAGCATAAAATGTGTTATTCTTTTCCAACATGTTGCGATTCTACTGTACGTGTGTGTCGGCTGCTGCTGCTCCTGCTACTGACAGACAAACACACACACACACACACACACACACACACACACACACACACACACACACACACACAGGCCACAGTCAGTCGAACAATCGTGGAGGAAAACGTAGACTGTTACATCGCAACACAACTTTCCAAACGGGTATGGGAAAAATGAGTATGTCTCTGTGTGTGTGTGTGTGTGTGAGTGTGTGTTGAAAAGCAAGGCGCAGGAATATCTGAAATACACACACACACACACACACACAGAAAAGAAAAAGAGAGAGAGAGAGAGAGAGAGAGAGAGAGAGAGAGAGAGAGAGAGAGAGAGAGAGAGAGAGAGAGAGAGAGAGAAAGTAATAAAGCTAATAAGAAGAGAAAGACACATAGTTCAGGAACAGAATAAGGAGAGAAGTGAAGAGGAGGAGGAGGAGGAGGAGGAGGATCAGGAGCTGAATGCCTAGAGGGAAGAACAAGAGAGCTTGACAAAGAGGATACAAGCAGGAGGAGAAAATGATAATGAGGCAAGGATGCAACGCTTAAGACGTGCAGAAGGTGCGAGGGAAGGTAGGAGGAGGAGGAGGAGGAGGAGGAGGAGGAGGAGGAGGAGGAGGAAGAGGAGAAGTAAGAAGAAGAAGGAGAAGGAGGACGAGTAAGGGATTATGACAGAGGGGGAGGACGGGAAGGAGGGGGAGGAAGAGGAGGAGGAGGAGGAGGAGGAGGAAAACAAATACAAGAGGAGGGAGGAGGAGAAGGAGAAATGAGATGAGGAGGAAGAGAAGAAATTCGTTAACAGTGAACAAGGAAGTTAGAGAGAATGGAGAGAGAAACAAGAGAGAAAGAGGGAGAGGTGTGAGGTGAGGGAGAGAGAGAGAGAATGGGAGAGGCTGCTGTCTGGAAGCGTTAGGGAAGATAAGGAAGAGTGATGGATCGTCGTGCACGAAGAGAAGGAGGAAGATGCGGATAGACGACTCAAATAATGGATGGCGGGACGAACTGGCTGAGAAACGACCCGGAGGAGAGGTGGCGAGTGCATGGTCGGGGGGCGGGAAGTGGGAAGGACACGGGTGGGGGACGGGAAGTGGGGAGGACACGGGTGAGATGCCGGTGTGGGGGAGGGAGTGAAAATGCATCGGAGGACCTGATCAGAAATGAGAATGGATGTTGTCACGTGTCAATAACAGCAGCGACACACACACACACACACACACACACACACACACACACACACACACACACACACACATGCACACACACGCACGCACACAACACATCAAGCCATGGAAGTCGTGTTAGGACCAAACTCGCGACAAAAGCATAAAAAAAAAAAATCAGTACAACAAACAATTTCATGCCCTATTACCAGAACGAAAAACAGAGTAAGGCTGAGACAAGGCAAGGAAAGGGAAGGAAAGACAGGCGAAGAGAGGGGAGGAACTGAAGGATTCGCAGGTTAGGACACAGGAACCAGGGAATGAAAGAAGGTAAAGAGAGTATGAAGGAGAATGCTGAACTGAGAGTGACTAGGTAAGGCTGAAACAAGGCAAGACAAGGCAAGGGAAGAGAGGCAAAGGAGAGAGAGAGACAGAAGGAGGCACGGGGTAGGATATAGGAAGCAAGACATGGTGTGAGGGAATGAGGGAAGGAGGGAGCTGGGACGAAAGCCGACAGGGGAGGACTGAGTGAGGCTGAGGACACAATGCATTCGAGTTAGTTTTGAAAAGTAGTGGAGGAGTTGAGTTTGTTGCGCTCCGTCAGAGTGTGAGCTGCATGGCATTAGTTAGCAAGTTTATTTGGATGCGAGGCGACCCTTCTCTTTGGGGATAGTGCGCTTTGGAATACCAAGTGTGTGCAGGAGAGTAGCGGTAATGGTGGTGGTGGTGGTGGTGATGGTGGTGGTGGTAATTAATAATGCTAGTAAAAGTAGTAGTACTAATAGAAGTAGTAGTAATAGTAGTAGTAGTAGTAGTAGTAGTAGTAGTAGTAGTAGTAGTATCACCAGCACCACCAAGAAGACGACGACAAAAAAGAACAGAATGGAAAAGATGATGATGAAGAGAAGAACAATAACAACAACAACAATAAAACCACCACCACCACCACCACCACCACCACCACCTACAACAACACCACAGCCGTCAGTTCCCCTTTCATCCCCGGAGTTGCGCCAGGATATGCTAGCGCGCCACGCCTCGCCACACGCCGGACGCTGACGTCACAGATACCGCTCCTGACGTCACTGCCACGTCACGGTTGGAAGTGACGCACCCATCCCGTCTTTTCTCCCGGCGCGGAATTAAATCGCTTCGCTTAATCGTCATAGAAAAAAAAAAAAAAAAGAGGGAGGGGAAAAGCAACCAAACCATTTTTGTTGTATGAGTGACAGCGCAGGAAAAGGTCAACTTCCATTAAACCGGTGTCTCTCACTCACTGTCTAATACTACTACTACTACTGCTACTACTATTACTACTACTACTACTACTTTTCTCCCTATCAGTAGCAATATGTTTGAGTATAGTTATGAGCTGTAGTAGACAGGTGTACTGTTGTGTGTGTGTGTGTGTGTGTGTGTGTGTGTGTGTGTAGGGGGCAATGAAAGGCTCCCTATCCGTGAAGTATCCGTAATCTATATTAATTAATGCACCGAAAGGGAGAGCAGATGAGAGAGAGAGAGAGAGAGAGAGAGAGAGAGAGAGAGAGAGAGAGAGAGAGAGAGAGAGAGAGAGAGAGAGAGAGACTAATAATACACAATAACAAAAAGACGAATTATTTAGCGAAAACTGACTGAGAAAATCAAATCTATTACACACTCCAGTAGTTATGATTAATGAAAAAAACATAAATAAAGGGAAACAAGAAGACAAAAAAAAAACAACCACCGAGAAACAAACTAAACTGAAGCAAAACAAAAAAAGATAAAAAAAAAGAGGAAGAAAAAGCGAGAATAGAAAAGAAATGACACTCGCACAACCAACACAGGAAGCAGAAAAGAGGAAAAATGTTGACGCGAAAGAAACAGGAAGTAAAGTAGAACAAAATAGAGAAAGAGGAAAAATATATATAAAACTCCACAGCACCAACATAAGAGGAAAAGATGACTCAAGCCAACAACAAATGAAAGGATGAAACTGCAAGAAAAAGAAAAAAAATAAATGAAAAGATAAAAAAAAAATTACCGTGAAAACTATGAGGAAAGAGACATAGAAAGTGAGAGTAAACGCTAGAGAGAGAAAGTGAAAGAAAAAAAGATGGAGAAAAATTAAACACTCCCACAGCAAGGACAGCACGACTGGCATTGGAACTCACAGTTGTTTGATGAGGTCGTTTTGAAGACCAAAGTTTGTCAATATGTGGACGGCTGAGGCATAGGAAGGGTGTCGGGGTATGCAGGGGACTGTGGCTGGACAGGGAAGGGTTGGGGCTGGGGTGGCGTGGGGAGAGTGTCAGGAGAGGGTTGGGATAGGATGGGCTGACCTGCGAGGAAGATTGATGTACTGGCAATGGCTGTGTGAGAGGAAAGGTGTGGCAGTGAAGGGTCCGCGAGGTGATGTATGGGGCACCAGAACTTAGGTGGTGCTTACGGGAAGTCAGAATGGGTGAAGAAGAGATGGGATGGTGATGAAACTGGAGGGAGGAAAGGGCAAGAAAGAGAAAGGCTGGTTAAAGAATAGGAGAACAAGTGATAAGTGTACACAAGAACAAATTGGAGGTGCTTAAGGGAAATCAGAAAGGGTGAAGAAGAGATGGGATGGTGATAAAACTGGAGAGAGGAAGGGTAAGGCGGAGAATGGCTGGTTACAGAATAGGAGGATAAGTGATAAAATGTACAGAGTATCTGGCAACCTGGTGATGGTGAAAGAAAGCAGGGCAGACAGACAAGTAGATGGAAGGATGGGATAAGAAGTTTTACGGGAGTAGGAATTGACAATAGACATATAAAAGGATTAGAAAAGACAGTAGACAGATAAAAGAAGGTTGGGAGAATCCTTTCTCCTGCTGGAGAGTCATAGAGGCTGGTGGTGCCGACGCACGGGGGCTGGAGACGAGGGTGGATGGGTGACGGTTTTGTGTCTGTTTGTCTTGCAATAAATGTCTACATTGCAATGGCAAGGAAGGGAAGGATCTGCTAGGATTTAAAGAAAGGACAACGAGAAGAGAATCCTAAAATTCCACTTACAAATTTTCACATTTAGTATTAACGCTTTATTTTTAATGTCCGCAGCAAACCTTAACACAATGAAATACGTCATAATGCAACACAACGCTTGCCTCTGAACGCAAAGAAACAGGATGCTTGTATCTCGCTGCTCATTTCCTTTAACCGCCCAGCGCGTGTTTCCTTTGGTGAGCTGAGCTTCAATATGATTTGCAGAATACCAGTTTAATAGCCAATAAAGATGATACGATTTGCGCTAAGGAAAGCTCTGGTTTGCATACTAACGTGATTCTTTTACAGCTATGGTAAAATTACTTTTCACTTATTTGAATTTGAAATACATATAGATATTCAGTTACATACGTAGTTATATAGACATACATATAATTTTTTAACTGGCCGTGTTAGAAGTTTAAAGACTATGATAGCATATGCCTTTCACCCACAAGGAGACTCGATCGCGCCTCAGCAGAAAACCAATGATTCCAAACGCTGCGCAACATTAACGTGGCGTTCGTGCGTGCCTGTGAGCTGCACTGAAGACGATTAAATTCTTCCACGTCGCTTACATCACTTTTGCATTACATCGCTAAGTACTCCTCCTCGCTGAATGCTGAGCAAGACGCCTCAAACTGCATGTATGCATATGCTGGCTAACACATACACACACACACACACACACACACACACACACACACACACACACACACACACCTGATAGAAACTTCATGCTGAAAACCTGAAAATAAAAATCCACCTCGTGCCAGAGTTTGGTCGTAAAAATAACTTAGTTTTCTCCATCATCATCCCCAACATAAAGTGCGCGCGCGCACACACACACACACACACACACACACACACACACACACACACACACACACACACACACACACACACACACACACACACACACACACACACACCGAAGCACGTGTACATATGTACAAACTAACAAAGCCAGAACAAATAGCGCGCACACACACACACACACACACACACACACACACACATACAGACACACACACACACTATACGAGTGAGTGAGCGCCTGTTTTACAACCTTTGGCATAGAGAAAGAACACGACCACTCACACACCACAACTCTCTTTTACCTGACTTTATCACCACTTTGTATTGCGACGCGTCATCACCTTCCCTCACCCACCCGCACTCCCCCTCACTCTCTCCCTCACCCCCTCACACACCCGCCTACACATCTCACTCCCTCACCCGCCCACTAAGCCATTCACTCCCTCCCTTACCGATCCACACAACCAAATCACACTCTCTTCCACACCAATCCACACAGACCACCACTCTCTCCCTCACCCGTTCACACAGACCGTCACCCGCTCCCTCACACACTTGCATATCCTCTTCCATCCACAAACCCCGTCAACCCTTTACTTCTTTCCTCTCCCTAAACATATATATATTTTTTCCATTTGCCATTTATATCTACAATCTTCTACAGTATTGGTGCTTTTGTTTAGTGGGCGACAGTTTTCGGTATATACGAGTATGAAGGATTGTATTAACGAGAGTACTTCAAGCGGAATGCCTTGATATTAAACTAAACCTTTTTGTTTGTTTGATTAGAGAAGAACGATAAAAACAAAGGCAATGTGAAGCAAACATCACGAGACGGTTACTAAAACTAAGCTTTCGATAATTTATACTGGCTTTTATTTATTTATTTATTTATTTATTTTTATGTAAGAGAGGCACTTAGCTAGCGCAACGAAAAAGAAAAAGAAAAAAAAAGTCTCACTGAGTTGCCAGTCTATAAAGGAAGGTCAAAAGGATCATCCAAAATTAGTGAATAAGTGTGTTGAAACCTTGAAAAAGTTCAAGTCATAGGAAGGATGAAATGCAGAAACGGGCAGGGATTTCCACAATTTACCAGAAAAAGGATGAAGTATTGAGTATTAGTTAACTCTTTCTGTAAGAATAATTAAACATCCAGAAAATAATTACCTATTTAATCCTATTCGTCTTGAATCACACGAGGAAGATAGAGAGAACTAATAATAAAAGAAGACTGCTATAGGAGCTGGGAGACGCAATTAGCAGAATTATCAGAGCTATTAAAGGGATTAAGGACGTCCAGTCACGAGGGACGTGCAGGCGTCAAATTTATTGGTCATGGGAACGAATCCATTTGGGAGCAAAGTTTGTCGAGGCGGGACAGCTTTCCTTTCCCTGCACTGCCAGAGCGTTCCTGCCTCTTTACTCTCATCGGTCCTTCATAGTGGAGTGAAAGGTGAAAATACATTCAGAATCCGCCTATATTACTACAGCAAGAGTAAAGCAGACAGTGAAAAAAGGGACTCCATCAAAACTCGCCTATATTACAACAATGATAAGGCAGACGAGCAGTTCTAGTAGAACAACAAAAGTAAAAGGGAAAAGCAATATGGAACAAGGTCAGTATTTCATGTTTGTTCAATTTGGCGCCGCGCTATAGGCTGACTTCAGCACACTGTTAACACTGACGGATGTTGTGTTTATTTATAGCCAGGCCATGAGTTCGTCATCGCGGGGAGGCCATGCGATTCAGCGGCGCCTCTCTTTACACAAGACCCTGATGAAAGGTGCGGTGTAAATTAAAACACGAAATATGAAGGTGTGTAATAGTGCAATGCTGCCGCGGCACTTGTCATGGTTTTGTTGATGGGGGGAGTGATGGGGAGTGGAGGCCTTTCGTTAGCGCTGCGCTGTTGGCCTCCGCTCACGACCTGATGAGAGGGCGTATGCGTATCACAGCCGCCACACCCACACCATGCGAATCCACTGCTGTCTATCAGCAATTACGTATCTAGGCTTCTTTTCTGGTATTATTTTTCAACATTTTTTCCTCAAGACTTCCGATGAATTCTTCAGATACTTGTAAAACTCTCATATAAAGCGGAGGAGAGAGAAAAAAGGAGACTAGATCATTACCAACGCTCTCCAGTTAAACCAGTCCCTTTCCTTCATCCCCAGCAATACCTTAGTTCACATGCACAGTACTTACAGATACTTGTAAAACTCTCATGTAAAGCAGGGGAGAGAGGAAAATAAGACTACACCATTACCAAGGCTCTCCCATTAAAGCATTCCTTCCATGCTCTGAAGTTCTTCTCGCCATCCACTGCAGTTCCTTGTTTCTCATGCATAGTGCCACGTGCCTGCCCCAGTGCCCTTTATAATATCTTTTTCCTGCCACTTGGAAAGGTTACTGGCGTCTCATTTCCCAGTTTGGTATGTTAAGCGAATGGACACGAGGTTTTCAATACAGGGAAGTCATGGAAACTGTCAGCATATTTATGGGAAGTTATTCTTTAAAAAGGGCAAATCTTTATGTGCTGTCTGGTAGGTTTCATCATCCGTCATTCTGGGACGTTTCTTTTTTTATTTCATTGCCAGTCCTGAACATCAAATTGCCTTTATCTTTTTCCTTAGAGGTGCATATAAAAATCATATACCGTGTTTTCAGTGTTGTGAACTGTTACATATCGCAGTGGAAGTCAAGCGGGCAAGCACATCATGATAGTCAGCAGGAGAAAGTAAGCAGGTGCACCAGCATGTCGTTACGGTCGCATGTATAGAAGCGCCCTCTTAACACCCCTCTTAGACATGCAGTGGAGGCCAATTTCCTGGTGCCAGCAGCTACGCATTTACAGTTTTATGACGCGTGCCTGCAGTTCTGCCGCGCCATTGGGTGAAGCGTGATGGGTACTAGGAACAGAATCACGTTTCATCTGGTCCGCATATGCACGTGATTCCCAAGGTTTTGATAACAGTATTGAGGCTTAAGTTGAAGGGTTTGCCTTTTACACGGATAATATTTTCCGTGACAGAAATCCGCGTCCAATTTCCATCAAAAGCGACACAATGGGTTTGGCTTGATGGAACGCCTCTCCAAGCACCACTTCATTGCATCGGACGCAAGAAAATAATGATTCACGGCAATCCAATTTCATATTAAAACAAACGTCCGATATTTCTTTTTCTATCAAGCACCAGGAAATATTTTAAACCCACCGCATCTATTGCACAGTAAGGGAGGTAGTTAGTTATACCGTTCAGTAACATGACACTAATGCAACACTCACCCAGTGGCCGCCAAGTGCAGCTCCACACTCACTCCAAACGTAAGGAGAGCGAGTGACTCCCTCCTTGACCCCGCCAGACGCCTCCACTGTAGCACGATGCCTGGAACAAAAGAACTGGGTCATCGCTCAGGTAATCGACCTCATCAAACATAATGGCACTTCAGTGAACTAATACTTATATTGTTATCGTCTAGCATTGACTGTAGTTCTTTTCCTTTTCTTTTTATAGGGAGGGTCGAATGAAGCCAAAACTAAACTTCCCCGCTGGAGAAAGTTAAGAGAAGTCCTCCAAGCGATCGTCGATAACACAAGGAAATACTTCATCTGCTTGAGGGAAAACTTTCAGAGGACTTGGGTTTCACGAGAGGCAAAGCTATCCTTCACTTGATCCTTTTACTGCCTGCCTCCTTTGAAATGGTATAAAAAAAAAAAGAAAAAAAAAAGAAAAAGAAATAACAAAACTGAGCACTAACTCTTCCAGATAAACAAAAAGAAGCAAACAAATAAACTCGGCAGCTTATTCCAATCAGAGTGAAGGGAGGCGGAGGCGGACTTACTCTCGCCACTGTGAACGCTTCAAAAAGGGCAAGGAGGCCATGAGAGGCTCGGTGCCTGATGGAGAGACCATTCGGCCCAAGTAGGGGACGCGAGGGCTGAGAAGAGGAGAGGCGAGGGGAGAGGAGAGGAGAGCAGGGCAGAGAGGGGGAGGTGATGAAGGGAGAGGGCCTCTTTGAAGGATGGGAGTTTATGGAAGCGGATGGAAGGTGAAGGACTGAAGAGGGGGAGGCCGGGGACAGAGGGAAGCCGGGGGGAGGGGAGGAGAGGCCGACGGTGGAGGCGGCAATGAGGGCATAATGTTAAAGGAAAAAAGACGGGCAGTAAAAGAAATTATGGGGAAGCAGGAGGAGGGTGGATGAAGGAGAGGCAGTAAAATATTGAGAAAAGAAGTACTTGAAAGATATAGATTCTCGAGGCTGTGGGTTATGTTAGAAAGAAGGGAAAACAAGAGGCGTAAGAGACCAGGCGGGGGAAGAAGCATGGTGGAGGTATGGAGGTATTAAAAGGGGAAGAGAAAGGAGAGTGATGTAAAGGAATGTAGATGACGGGATGTCGATAGGGGGTGTAGATAGGCGGTGTAGATGGGGCGTGACAAAGGGGAAGGGATACGGGAGGAAAAGTAGAAGATAGCAGAGATACATGTCGTGAGGGAAGCTTAAATGTCTCCAGCAGAGTCCCGTGTGACCTTGAAATATTGAATAGTCCTGTTACCGAACGCAACACGTCAACACACCAACACACAAGAGAGAGAGAGAGAGAGAGAGAGAGAGAGAGAAGAGAGAGAGGAGAGAGGAGAGAGGAGAGAGAGAGAGAGATGAGAGAGAGAGAGAGAGAGAGAGAGAATCATTTGCAAAAACAAACATAGTTGAATGTGTGACTAAGGCTTGAAAACGAACTTCATACACACACACACACACACACACACACACACACACACACACACACACACACACACACACACACACACAGACGGACCCACCTACCTACCTACGTACGCACATACAGCCTCCTTTAAGGGAACCCAACCACCACTTAAAGGCTCTCGACCGTCTTTTAAATTCCTCCTTCGTCATTTACGTGCGAGGGTAAAAGCAAGGACTCCCCCAGCTGACGCGTCCTCTCCTGCCGCCAGAGATACCAGTGTGTGGTGGTGAAGGGGCGAGGACACACACACACACACACGGACTCTCTCTCTCTCTCTCTCTCTCTCTCTCTCTCTCTCCTCTCTCTCTCTCTCTCTCTCTCTCTCTCTCCTCTCTCTCTCTCTCTCTCTCTCTCTCTCTTTCTCTCTCTCTCCTCTCTCTCTCATGCATGTGATCCACTCAACAACCCTTCCTGTCATTTTCTTTCCCTCACGAGTTACTAGACTGATGGCAAACTCGAAATATTTGAGGAGGGGAAACTAAGGTAACTCCAGTGGTCCAGTCAATCCATTATGCAGGCATAGAAGACGCGGATGAGCCTCGAGGGAAAGCCTAGCACACTAAATGAATACCAACATGAATTTCCCTGATTATGAGGAGAGATTTGTCAGAAAAAATAAAAACAGTAGTGATAATAGTCTCAGTAATCACGTTATTACAGCCGAGTCAACAAGTAATTTCAAAAGAACACTATGAATGAATGAATGGGAATGAAAGCTTGCCACAATGAAAGAATGCTAACATGAATTTCTCGGATTATAAGTGGAGAGATAAATTAATTGACCAAAAGTAAGTAGCAGTGATAATAGCCTGTCTCTGTAATCTGGTTGTTAGTGCCAAGTCAACAGGGAGCTTTAAAAGATTAGATATTTTTGTAGACAGGAATGGTAAGTGGATATACGTAGCTTGGCCTGCTTTATACAGAGAATGCCACGTGTAGACCTAACAGCTTCTTGCAGCTTCCTTAATTTTTCGTATGTTCTCAACCTCACGACAGCTACTACAGAAAGATTTACTTACTACTAACACAGTGAACAAGTACTCGCAAAAATTCACAGAGAAAGGAAAGATATGAATTGCCCCCACAATAAGGATATGTACAATTGAGTATCCAGATGGAGTAACTCACTGATTTAACCTATGTGTAGCCAGGACGTCTCTCCCAATAACTTGGTGACAACTGAGACACTAAGTTCATAACCTGCCTCATTGACTATCGCTTAGGAGGAGAGAAAGGATTGAGAGAGAGAGAGAGAGAGAGAGAGAGAGAGAGAGAGAGAGAGGAGGAGAGAGAGAGGAGGAGAGAGAGAGAGAGAGAGAGAGAGAGAGAGAGAGGGAGAGAGAGAGAGGCAGCCATGCACACACATCCACTCCCTCCCTCTTCAAAACACACACACAGAGTCACACAATTATAAAAAAAAAAAAAAAAAAGGCAAGGACACAGACGCAGAAGACACAAAAACACAGACAAACACATCAACAGCCACCCTGCCGAAACTGACTGACTGAAAGACTAGGTAAATGAGTAAATGTAACCGTGAGTAAACCTAGAGAAAAAAAAAAAGGACAGACAAAATAACACTAATATGAAGCACGTGAAGGTACGACAACCAAAAGGAAAAGAACACCGGTGCGTCAGGAGAGAAAGAGGAAGGAAGGAACGCGTGGTGGTGGTGGTGGTGGTGGTGGTGGTGGGTGGGGAAGGCAAATGGTGTTACAAATTGTGAATAGGTAAGCGTGCCAGAGACAAAACTGCAAGTCAGACAGAAAATAAAGATGCATGATTAACGAGAAGCGAGGAAGTTTGCTGGAAGTGAATAGAGAAACGGAGGGTGAGTTGGCGAATGAGTGAGCGAGTGAGTTAAAATGAGCCAGAGAGAGAGAGAGAGAGAGAGAGAGAGAGAGCATCCTCCCTTCCTTCGCTCCTTCACCTCCCGTATACACTCAGTCAAACTTGTAAAGGGATATGCTCTCTCTCTCTCTCTCTCTCTCTCTCTCTCTCTCTCTCTCTCTCTCTCTCTCTCTGTATATGTGTGCTGTGTTCCTGTCTCACTCCCTTCCTGCTCATATTTCACCACTACTCGTCTACTTCTTTCCAATATATGCCAGTGTGTGTGTGTATACTATATGTATACTGTATATCTTCTCACTCCGCTCACTCAACGGTATTCCAGCATCGCCTTGTCTCTTTCTTCCTTCCTTCTCCTTCCAACCTTCACGTCACGCCAACCTAACACCTTCCTTGCGTATCTCTCTCTCTCTCTCTCTCTCTCTCTCTCTCTCTCTCTCTCTCTCTCTCTCTCTCTCTCTCTCTCTCTCGCGGGTATTATTAAACGCATATTTCACGGCAGGGCAACACTAGGCTCCTTTTGTTGCGTGATGTGACTGACGACTATATTTCCCGCAACTAATTCAAAAAAAAAAAATAAATAAATAAATAAAGGCGAGAAAGAAAAGCCTCACTTCAGGTCAGAGAGAGAGAGAGAGAGAGAGAGGGGGAGAGAGAGAGAGAGAGAGAGAGAGAGAGAGAGAGAGAGGGAGATGGTGAGAAGGAGAGAGAAAAGTATAAGAAAAAAAAAACATTAACCTATTTGAAGTGAGTCGATGTTTTATTTATTTATTTATTTTTTTTTATTGGGTGGACGTCGATTTGACTCGTGATGGAATTGCAATGTTTATTCTTCCTTTTTTTTTTTTTTCCTTCTTTCGTAATGATGACACACATGATAATAAAAAGAAAAGATCCTCATTTTACGTCAAGTTAGGGCAAAAAATTAGACATGGAATTAATGATTACGGAACTGCGTTATCCCAGGAATTGACAGAAACAGAGAGAGAGAGAGAGAGAGAGAGAGAGAGAGAGAGAGAGAGAGAGAGAGAGAGAGAGAGAGAGAGAGAGAGAGAGAGAGAGAGAGAGAGAGAGAGAGAGAGAGAGAGAGAGAGAGAGAGAGAGAGAGAGAGAGAGAGAGAGAGAGAAGATTGACAGACATACATACATACAAACAGGTAGACAAATCAGCAGACAAACAGATAAATAGACAGACAAAAAGATACACAGACAGAGAGAAAAGACAGACAGACAGACAATTAGACACACACACACACATACACAGATAGACAGACAGACAGGCAGAAAGAAAAAAATAGAAGGAAAAATAAGACTTATCAAGCAGAAGGAAGGAAGGAAGGAAGGTAGAAAGAAAAGGGAGAAAGATAGAATGGGATGATAGAAAGTGAGAGGATGAAAGAAAACAGAGAGAAGAGGAAAGAGAGGAAGAGGAGAAGAGGGGGAAGAGGGCGAGTGTGTCTGTTTTTGAAGGTTTAGAGAAAGAATGGGTAATGTAGTGACTGGCGGGATGTTTAAAGGAGGAGGAGGAGGAGGAGGAGGAGGCCTGATGGATGAGGGTAAGTAAAAGAGGAAGTTATTGAAGGGAAAATGTTAATATAGAATCGAGAGGGAATATTGAAAGTGAGGTGGTAGAGACGAGAGCGAGAGCGAGAGAGGAGAGAGAGAGAGAGAGAGAGAGAGAGAGAGAGAGAGAGAGAGAGAGAGAGAGAGAGAGAGAGAGAGAGAGAGAGAGAGAGAGAGAGAGAGAGAGAGAGAGAGAGAGAATTATTATTACTATTATTATTATTGATGGAATGAATGAGTTGTAACCCTTTCACTATTTCTGACACATCTTCCCTTAATCACAAAAGCACTCGTGAGATTCCTTCTTACTCAACAGCTAGATGGGCACTGGAAAATATACCGTACCCCTTCTTTCCTATGATGCTTGAACACATTCTGCACAGTGACTTTATGGCTGTGAATTGTACATCGCAGTGAAAGGGTTCAAGCGGTCATTCCCATTCCGCCTTTTGTAATAACGAGATCGTATAATTTTTTTATTCCCTTCTCTTTCATATGGTGTTTGAAAAGATTTTGCTGGATGGTTTTATTGCTGTGAATTTGTACATCGCAGAGGAAAGGTTAAAATGATCATTCTAACTTCGCCTGCAATTTACAAGTAAGGTTATATAATTATTTTCATGCCTCTGCTTCCCTGTGACACTTGAAAATACTTTATGCAGTGATTTTAGAGTTATGAACCACTATACATTGCAGTGAAACAGTTAAAGCGATCATTCCACCTCCGCCTACAGTGTATACCAGTGAGATCGTATCATACCACACGAAAAAGCACCACGCAGGACGGTGTTCTATAATACACGATATAAATACAAGGGTTCAAGAAAAGGCTACACGTACACGCGGGGGCTGAACTCAACACTCGCTCTCCTGAAAGCAACACACTGTATTCAACAACGCGGATCTAAAAATATATATAAAATAAAAACCGGAAAAAAAATAAGAATAAAAATATGCATGTATAAAAGAAATGTGAGAAATTTTCTTCTACATAAAATGGAGAACGCCTTGTGCAGTGGTGGGAGGAAGGGGGCCACGGCTGGGAGGGAGGAGAGTGAAGGGGAAGGAAAATGGGAAAGAGAGAGGGAGGGTGGGAAGAAGGGAAGGAGGAAAAGAGGAAGAGAAAAAAGAAAGGAAGGAAGGAAGAAAGCGCAAAAAAGGGAGGGAGAGTAAGAAAAAAAAGGAAAGAAGGAAGGTCGGTAATAACGAAGGAAGGAAGGAAGGAGAGAAAGAATAAAATATTTAGGTAAGGTAAAAAAAAAGGGAGGAAGCAGGAAAGGAGGAAGTAATGAAGGATGGGAAACGAGGCTGAACAGGAAAATAAGAGGGAGAATAACACATAAAATTCCAGCAGCTCCTATAATGCTCCCTACGCCTTTACGAACAACATTCCCTGCACAACTACCCTCTATAAACTGAACCAGCCAGGCGATGTATAATTTTCACCTCTCTTTATTCTCCCCAAGTTAACACCCCACGTCCCTTGATCAGTAAACTGCCCGGAATAGAATGGCTTAATGTATTGGAGCAGATTAGTCTAATGCAATATAAAACACGAGATTAACAGTTGGAGTGGCAAGCGAACAAATGGGTGCCGTGGCGGGGCGCTTATCCTTCGCCGTCTGGCCCGATCACGGAGGGACGCGAAACAATGAGGTCGACACAACAAATAACTGTGCTCGGGGTTGTCGTCCTCCGCTGCAGACAAAGAATTGAAGCGCCTCTGAAATAATGTTGCAGCAATAAATACGTACAGTTGTAATAAGAATAAATGTGCTGGGAAGCGATACATTTTTTTGGCTTGGAATCAAAGTGTGTCAATAAAGAGAAGGATATGAACTGAAACTAAGTGAAAATAATGGGAAATAGTGTCACAGCAATAAACACAATGATAATAAGAATACGTGTGATATAATGCAATGTTGTTTCGACTTGTAATCAAAGCGTTTCATTTCCTTTAAGACGAGACAAAAAGGAACGAATAAGGGAAGTTAAGAGTGAAAAATAGGAAGGGTGGAGGATTACCCGTAACAAGGCTAACAAGGAAACTTTGCCCTGAGGTGGCGGAAAGTAAGGAAAACATAGAGACAATGAGAGATGGACGAAAAAAAAAAAAAGGGACAAAAAGAAGTGAAAAAGGAAAGAGAATATGGCTGGCCAAACGTTGGCAAAGGTCAAGGAGAGAATTAAAACACACGCACACACACAGACGCACGCACACACACACACAGACACACACACACACACACACACACACACACACACACACACACACACACACACATACGTATTGGAAGAGACGGAAACAAGGGACACGGAAAGGCGACACCTCCATTCTTCCCACACCATAAAAAGAAAAAGGAAAAAAAGTAGACAACAAAGGGAAACGCACAAAAAACTCACACCAGTACTAAGGAAAGCATCTCGATAGAATATCATACACGAAAAAAAAAGACGTTAAAAAGAAAAAAAAAAAGAAAAAGACTGAAACAGGTAGAAGGGAAAAACAGAAAACACACAGACACACACACACACACACGCACACACATACACATACATACACAGCCACAAACACACTAAAAGAAAAGGAAAAAGGCATAGAAACATTACGTATCTAAATTAGCCATGTAACTTTCAACTCCCTTCTAACTAAAGAAGTACTACAAATCTATATGCTTTTCCACTGTATTCACGTAGGTATTGTTAAGGTACACGAGATAAGCACAGCGAGTAATGGTTGCAGCAAGGGACGGTGGACCCAGAAGCAAGACAAAAAGAGTTTAGCAATCACTGGGTTGCCTCTTCCACATGGTCAATAATTAGGCTCTCAGCGAAAAGCACACACAAGTTCAGCTGCAGGTACCTCTATACGTGTGTGTGTGTGTGTGTGTGTGTGTGTGTGTGTGTGTGTGTGTGTGGGTGGGTGGGTGGGTGGGTGAGTGTGTGTGCTTGTAAATAATCTTTTTGATGACGATGAAAGCGCTAACGAACGTATTTCTGTTCCTATTACAACTCTGATGCCTTGACTAGATGAGGAACATTGACTGCGTGTGGCGGAGGGCCGGAGCTCGCCGGCAACTGACTGGCTGCCGAGTGTTGCGGCTTAAAATGCGGGGAAATGTGTCAGGGACGGTGTAAGGGTGTGCGGAAGGTGGCGGGCGAGAAAAGAGGCAAGGACGACGGTCGTAGCGAAGGACAGGGACAGTAAAAAGGAGGAAAAGGTGCAGGAGGAAAAGGAGAGAAGGATAGTCAAAAGCAGAAAAAAAGATGTGGAAAAGGATGAAGAAGAGGAGGAGGAGGAGGAGGAGAAGGAAAAAAGGAGAAGGAGGAAGAGGAAAGGGCCAAAAAAGGAAGAAGAGGCGGAGGAGATGGAAAAAAAACGAGGCGAAGAGGTGAAAGGGAGAGGAAGGAAAAGAATGTGAAGCGAAAAAGAAGTAAAAATAAAAAGGATGAAAAGGAGGAGGAAGAGTTGCAGGGGGAAAAGTACGAAAAAGAAGAAGAGGTAGAGAAGAAGAAAAAAAGGAGACGAGAAGGCGAAAGGGAGAGGAAGGAAAAAGAACACGAAACTTAATAAAAAAAAAAAGGGGGTGGGGGAAGATGAAGAGGGAATGGCAGAACGAGGGGAGAAGAAAGGAAAAAAAGAGAAATAAATGAAAATAAAAAGGAAAATCACTATAACAGAGGAGGGAAAAAGGAAAGTTACGAAAATTACATCACGGCAGGACTGGGAATGCGAGTAAATCTGAAAACTTTTGCCAATTTTTAACATTTACCGCTGCGCTGATACTCTTAAGGGAATTAAAAAGTGTAATAACATCATGGCACGTGCTCAGAATTATATACCACATAACATTCCTAAATAAAATCACTGAGGGACTAAGAATAAGGAACATCTGTTTACTTTGGCGGACGAAGACTAAGAGAGGTAAAGTAAAGAAAGACAAAAAAAAAAAAGAATGAAGGAGGCGAGAGAAGGACAGAGTTAAATTGAAAAGAAAAAGAGGAAAGATAAGGGAAGATAAATGCCGCGGAGAGAGAGAGAGAGAGAGAGAGAGAGAGAGAGAGAGAGAGAGAGAGAGAGAGAGAGAGAGAGAGAGAGAGAGAGAGAGAGAGAAGTGAAACAGAATCAAGACAAGGAAAACAATTATGAAAGTGTTTTATTGTAAATGGTTTAGATGTTTGGAGATCCATCTACACACACACACACACACACACACACACACACACACACACACACACACACACACACACACGTAATTGCATATGAAATTACATCAAATTATTCAGCATATTAGTGTGACATGAAAAATTCTCAGTGAACTGATTTTTCAATGATGACTGAAAAAAATATATTATTTCTTTATTATTATTATTATTATTATTATTATTATTATTATTATTATTATGTAAAGATAACCAAGAACACCAAAAAACAACAGTAGTAACAGAAGTAGTAGCAGTAGCAGTAGTAGTAGTAGTAGTAGTAGTAGTAGTAGTAGTGGTAGCAGTTCATAGTACTACCATCATCATAATCACCATCGTTTCAACCTGTCACTAACAGCATCTCATTTTGTTCCACGAACCAAGAGTGACTTCAGCGTGAAACTTAGGATAGACACTAAGAACTAGAACGGGGCGTCTTAACCTACATCCCGGGGCGCGCCGCCGCCACCACCACCACCACCACCACCACCACCACCACCATCAGGGTCCCGAGGAACGAGCGTGGCCTTAAGGAAAGTTTGAGGGCAGTGTAAGAAGACGCGAGGCCTAATTCCCGTGGTGATCTATTTTACTTTGGCTGTGACTGGTGTTTGTGGCCTCGTGGCTCTGCTGGTTGAGAAAAATTAAGTGTTTTCCTTCATTTTTTTTCATGATTTGCTCTTTACATTTTGTTCGCTAAGAGAAATTTTGTTTGTCATAGCTACTCTTTTTAATTGCTGTTTTTTTTTTTTTTTTTTATTGGAGTGTTAGTTTATGCGTCTGTATTTTTGTTTATCTTTCCTTGCTCTAAAAAATATATTTATTAGTATTACTCGTATGATTTTTATTACACTTATCATTAATGGAGTTTTCGAATAAGTCTGTGTGTGCTTTCTGATTCTCGTGAAAGCAGAAGGGCGAAAATCAATATCAGCTTGGCAGGTGGTTTAAGTTATTACAAGAACAATTTTGTGTAATATTGGAATACTTCTCTGTACACATATTCCGAGTGCTGTACAGACACTGAAGGATGAAAGCAGATGATTCTTAACCTTTCAGATGACTTTATACTCGCAAAGAAATAACACTGAAGGAACACTGGCACTATTCTCTATTCGGTGTAAAGTAAATTGGCCGACCCGATTGGATCCATTTTCTCAACTTTTTTGGGGAGCGGCAATGAAGTAAAGTTTTTACATGTATTTTTGTAGCCCTTTGCCAGCCTCACTTACATTTAAAAAATTCTTTACGTACACGTGAGCAACATCGAACTTTGCAAAGACATTGAGTAAAAAAGCTTTTGGGCGTAATAAAACAGGGTGCCGTGTCAGTAGCTGCAGGGGGCTGAGTCTCAGTAAAGAATGAAAAAATATCCTGAAGGAAAGATGGCGGTGCTTCACTGAGAGGAAACTGTCTCATGTCGTTATTGCAACGGAAATTGATCGTGAGAAGGCTGAAGTATCTATCAAAAAACAACTGTGTATTCTTTTTTCTCTTTTAGCTCGATACGACCTTTGCAACCTGACTCCAAACTCCCAGTATTAGGTTCGTAGCAGTCACACTTAGTTATCTGAAAACTTTATTACTTTTTTTTTTTCTTTAGCAGGCGCGTGTAATACGTTTTTAGCACCAGGGGTTGAGCGCAGACCAGACAGTGAGAGAGGACAACAGTCTAATCGTACCCATGACTCCCGTCCGTGCATGTCCTCCCTTAAAATACATTAATTTAATTTGATAATAAAGTTCCTGGCTGCTTCTCATTTACATGCACTCTGGGATTGCGCTAAATGAAGACCAGTTGGCCGTGTGGTTTGTGTACGGAAGTGGCGGGCACGAGGCTCTGCTTTCAAGTCCTGCCAGTGGGACAATTTTTTTCATTATTGCAAAATGGCTTTAGATTAGTCGCCCACAAACTCAGTCAAGCTCAGACATTGGCTCAAGGGTCCCACCAGTTCCAAGAGCCTTCAACAGGTGTTGTTACAAGCAAGCGTTCCCTCATCAGCAGAGGCTGCGGCCGACAGACCGCGAGGCAGACTCGTTGGCAGCAACACCAGAGGCCCGCACTGTCTCAAGAAAAATGTGGAGAGAATGGAACTCCAAGTGCTAACAAATGGATGCAAGAGTACACCGCTGCGTGGATTCCTTCACCCTTCCACAAGTAAGCTCTGGCGCTGGCTGTCTTACTCGTGTTCCACGCGTTCCCTTGCTTTCCACTCTTTCCACAGACAAGCATCAAAACACCTTGAAAAAAGAATTGTCTTGTACAATTTAGAGCTCCTCTGATCTTCTCTTTTGTGGTGAAGGCATTTTTCGGAGTTTGTTTTGAGACTCTCCGTCAGGTTTCTTTTGATGTGAGAAAACGAAGAGAAACACAAGGGCCGGCATTGCCTCGCGTTCCATGAGCTGTAGTGAGGAGACTTGCGGCGGGATGGCCCGCGAGGAGCTCCTTCAGTACAAAGGTTTTCAAGGAGCACCGCCACGAGGGGCTTGCGGGCCAGCTGGAGGGAATCAAGGCCGCCACTGCCTGCCTGAAGTGCCTCCCCAAGTCCGGGCTTCGAGGGAACCACAAAAATGACATTCAAGAAGATTCAGTTCAATAAGCCGCTCTGTGTGTGTGTGTGTGTGTGTGTGTGTGTGTGTGTGTGTGTGTGTCTTAGAGAAAGAGGAGTGATGGCAGAATATGGTATAATGAACGGGAACGTAAGACGTATAACGAGAGAGAGAGAGAGAGAGAGAGAGAGAGAGAGAGAGAGAGAGAGAGAGAGAGAGAGAGAGAGTATGTAGCAGTAGGAGAGGTGTGATGAGGCGAGCGCGGCACAGCGAGAGAGAGAGAATAATACAGCATCCCACGAGGCTTCCGTCCTTGGCGCACGGAGCGGCGGCTCGACGGCTTCATTGCGTCACCGCCCTGGGCTTACCTCACCTCGCTCATCCTCAGAGAAAACATCCACCGCCTCACCTTTCCCGAAAACAACTCTTAATACGCGGAGATAAGCGGGTAGAAGCTGACGAAACATTTCTCAATAGAGACCTACATTTGCTACGTATCCTGCACGCTGGTTACATAAATATGGAAGAGAAAAAAAACTACATTACATCATCATCACGAACCATCAGTTATAAAATTCAGGTACTGAGGTTGGTCTAGAAATGACAGTGCTCTGGAAATGACGGTGGTGGAACAATTAATGCTGAAGTATCGGCCGAAATATTCTTGTTCCGAGGCGTCAGACATTGAATAGGGAGCGCATCCTTCATGACCGCCGCACCTGTGTGAGCACCGCCGCGGTGAGCAAGGCACCTCATCTCATATTCACGATCTGGAGAGAAAACCACGAACTAATTCCGTGTGACTCCGCCGCGCCGTCCTCCAATCAACAATTACCGGGAAGCGAGTTCACTTCGAAATGTGTTCTGAACCTCTTGACAGGAATGAATTACACACATGTTCTTGGTAACGGTTTCAAATGGAACACATTAATTAAAGAATATATACATATAATGCTGCATACTAAAAGAAGTAAAGGAGTGTGAAGGAGGTGTGGGAGAAAGGTTACGATTTTCTTTAATTATTAATATCAAACAGGTTTCACGTTTCATTGATCAGCAAACACTCGTCAGCAAGAATATGGCTTCGGGGAAAGTGTGGGCGGAGATGAGGTCACAGAGCTCAATGATCTCATTACACTCGCCCTGCTTGTTGTGCAGTCTTGCTTCAGAACAGCCCACGCATCCTTTCTATTCAATCCCAAGGCAATGGAATCCTTCCCTCTCTTTAGTGCACAAATAGTTACAGATAAAAGCTGCATTTGCCATCACGGACCAGGCAGTCACATCAACCGTTAAAAAAATAATTAATTATATTTCAATCTCAAAATTTATCTTGTAATGTAAATATGTTCCTTACTTGAAAGAGAGACATTCTGCGTGTTTCGAATATTCTTTTTAGGTTCCTAGAGACGATGCATAGATAATAATATTCAACTTTATCAACATTTCAGCTTTAAACTAAATTTTCAAAATAAAACAGCGCTCTTTTGATTGATATACATTTCTATATAAACATTTTTTCTTCTGCTTTTCATGTTTCATTTTCTTCCAGATCTTTCTTTTGTAATATCTGGAAAAAAATATATCCTTAAAACTAAGCTCTTAACTGGAGGTCTTGCATAACACTATCTGGTAATAGCTTCTATTTATAATTAACTTACTGGATGGTCTGAACGAGATGGTCTCCCACTAAACATGTAAAATAATTCATCTAACAATGTCCGATAATGGTGAGCCTCATGTAATGTTCAATTTTTAATCAAACAAACACTTAGTAATGCACGACCTTCATACATACAAGAGGAGAGCATTGCGAGTGGTTCTGGTACGAGTTAGGATTACACTAAGCAAAACGCGACTGATCTGAGGAATAGAAAAACGAAACTTGATAGATATATACGTGGGGGAACGAAGACCAGTTAATGTGTTAGGTACTGGAAATACAAAGACACTCGCAAAGAACGCTACAAAAACTATGCGCGATGAGTTACAAAATACAAACACACGTAAAACTGCCTGCAGGAGGAGAAAGCTAAATGTTAAAGCCAACAAATTAAAGCGATGGATCAGGGAATAAGAAAAAAAAGAAGCAAGGAGAGTGAAGTAAGCATTGAAAGCCAGTCAGTGTGTGATGAAATTGAATGGATAATTAATCAAAGAAGCGAAAGACTTTACATATCCTGACTCTATCTTAATCTAACAGGACGACGGGGAACACCTTTGCAGTGGGATGAGAAGTAAAGTGTTAGGGTGGCTTGAATCAGTAAGATAAAAAAAAAACATCAGAATACCATAATAACTCCACTAGCATATGCAAGTGAGGCCTGGACGTGGTCAAAAGTCAAAGGTCTAGGATGCAAACGGTGGAAATTAGTTATGTGATGGGGGACTGGTGTGAGCGGGATGGATTGCCGGCTGGCGGGATGGCTGGATGGATGGTTACCTGGCTGAACGGCTGGATGGCTGAGGCAATGAAAGTTTATACAGAAGGCTGGCCGTGTCCGGGAAAGGGAGAAAGGAGACCTGCAGGGCTATGGAAATGAAACATAATACAGTGAGGTGATAGGAGGTGATAGACTGAAGTGGATGGAAGTGGGCGAAGGTGTGAAGATAGAAAGAACATAGTCAAGGGTGAAAAGACGGGGAGGATATGGTCACGTGCAGGGAATGGGTGAGGATGTGAAGACGGAAAGTATATGGTTAAGCGAAGGGATTGTGGGAGGGTGGAAGAACAGGAAGAATATGATCACGTGGAGGAAAAATATGTGAGAAGAATATGTAAGAGTGAATAAGGTGCATGTCTTTGATATAACTAAGAGATTGCTTGGGGGAGAGAGAGAGAGAGAGAGAGAGAGAGAGAGAGAGAGAGAGAGAGAGAGAGAGTTAAAGACCACTCTGTCATGACTATCCTGCCCAACGACTTCAAAGAAACAAGCGTCATAGGAAGATGTAAAGGGAATATACTCTTTACATCTTACGTCACCCTTTGTGTGTGTGTGTGTGTGTGTGTGTGTGTGTGTGTGTGTGTGTCAGGTTGCATGTCACGACCACAACCGACGCACAAAGGGTGGTAAATAAGGAAATACACAACAAATATAAGGAATCGCATCTCCTGACTTTGCAGAGTAATAGGAACTTATATAAATAGCTAAGGCTACGTGGAATATTATAATAGTAGAGAAGATGCCCCCGGAAACTACTGTACCTCAAGAAAAACCAAGTTGTTGTTGTTGTTATTATTGTTATTATTATTATTCACGTTCTTAGCGCCGCCGGCCTCTGATTGAAATGAACAATCCTGCGGTTGATTAAGCTACGATAAAAATTCTTCTTTTCACACCAAAAACAATGAAATTTACCCTAATACTGACAAGATATTTCCATTCTGCATCTACCTCGAAGCCGCTTCAGTCTCAATCCCTCCTGCCACCGCCACCAAGCATCCGGCCCTCAGACCCCAAGACCACAGGACCAGCACCGGTTAATCCTGAGCTTTTCGCTGCGTATTAAAGGGAGTGGACCTGCGAGATTCACGCCGCCATCACACACATTTCTTCCTCCGGGACCGCACCACCTCACACGCTCAGCCGCACGCCTCCAAAAACAGCGCTTCCTAATACAATATGCTCTCAATATCTGTTACGGGCCCTCCCCTGCCCGCTTTTTATGGCTCGTTGGGGAGGAAGCTACAGCACGCCACGACACGGGGAGTCTGGCCACGCCGCGACGCCAGACGGCACAACACCAACGCGCCGCTATTTCAAGGAGGCGTCAAGGATTGGTTGCAGGAGTAGTGGTAGGAATAGTAGTAGTAGTGATGGTGGTTTTAGTAGTACTAGTGGCGGTAGTAGTAGTAGTAGTAGTAGTAGTAGTAGTAGTAGTAGTAGTAGTAGTAGTAGTAGTAGTAGTAGTAGTAGTAGTAGGCCAACGAAGTCAGGAGACGATAATAGTACTAAATATAGGTCATTTTAAATCCCTGTCACGAGAGAACATACACAGCAATACTGAATATTGAAACATACTTTATAGCTCACACATAATAGCACCTTGTGGTGGAGGATAAGCATAGCAATACGTACAAGGCATGTGTATCTAAATCACAACCCAACATAATACTAAACTAAACCTTTCTGACTCCACAAAGACAAGAGAACATAACAAAACTAAACTCAAATACTGTGTCTCGTATTTGAAGCAACACTGACGAGAGAACAATACTAAACTTATGCACTGTGTTTACTCTATGACTCAACAAAGACAAGACAACACAATATCAACCCTTGGTACTTCCTCCTGCCCGCTGCCGGTGTATGCACATCCCGTATCGTTGGCGTTCTAATTATAGCAACAATCAACATTTACATGATGATTAATTCCTGCTATAAATTAGTGGTGGTTAAATAGGAAGTCAATACATAACAGCACGTAGACCGTATCTATACAGCCAATTAGGCCGCGTATCCCGTGACTGTTGTAGCAGATCATATTACCAACATTGTATATGCAACTGGAAATACACACAAGCTTGCATTCGACTAAATGGCTGGGAATATTTTGCACCGCTGAAAGGATAATGATGGAAGTGGTTGTAAATTATCAGAATTACGCTTGTTTTAATCCAGCGGCCCAAACTCAGTTTTATGATAAGTTGTAATGTTTTTAATTGCTCTGCTAAATTTTCCTGCCGCGTATAATTAGTTTTCTTAATTGTATGCAAGACAGTATATGCATCATCACATAGCCGTACTTGGCAGGGAGTCTGGTGTGTTTCTGAAAATAACACACAAAAAAGTTGTCTGCTTGTACATGCGCCATTACATTACCTGACTGAGAGTAGGGATTAACTGTACGATTACGAATCTCATCATTTACTAAATCCCTCATTATACAAACGAATAAGAAGAGTCGTTATTAGCACCGTCATCACCATCACGAGTCAGGGTGTGGTGTGCGTGTGTGGATAAGACAGCGGGGAAACTCAGGCTGAAGAAAAAGTAATACAGTATTTTCCGTTTCGACATTAGGTCATTCTCAGAGGTCGTTGTGTCACGCGCCAGGCAAGCAGGAGCCAGGCTTTCACTTGACGCGGGAGAACATAAGCTGGATCTCTTTGTCGGTAGGTATAAACTAGCTCTGTATTTTATACTTGTGCTGTTTTTAATCCTATGTTTATTTCAGAGCGGTGTTTCCCATTGTATTTAATGCATGAATAGTTTGTGTACAACCCTGAAGACAACAGACAGACAGACGCCGCTGCTTTCACAATATTTATATCCACTTGGTACGAGTATGTGCAACAGGCTGAGCGGTACACTGAAAAATTTACTGCCGTTGTTTTGTGCAATTACACTTTTCATGAAGCGCGGATGAGAGTGTCTACCACAAAGTACACAATTTTTTTTTAAAACAAACCCATTAAAACTTCGATGCCAGACGAAACATGACCGTATCTTTCTTTTTAACTTACTCGTAACAGCTCTTCTTCTTTACACACATTCGCTCTCGTGCGTCGATATTTCGTGTTCCGCGGCGCCCAGCCTGTGGTGGCGGAGCAGGATGGGATGTATTTTACTGTGAAACAAGCGAGATTAGATGTCGAGTAAGGTTCATCACTCCCTTGCACTGTTTCTTATCAATCTTAAGTCGTCTGATCTGCTAGCAAACTTTTATTTTATGTAAGAGGAACACCGACCAAGCGCACAAAAAAAAAAAAGTAAATAAATAATTAAAGCGAAAAAATGGCCGTTGAGGCGCCAGTCCCAAAATAAAGGTCAAAAGGATCATCCACAATTGAAGAAAAAGAGATGGAAATTGTACAAAATAAGAATAAACTGCTTACAGGATCAGACATCTTATAGAATCTTAGCCGATCAGATGATTTGACACTGAAGTAAAATGCTAAACACACATGAAATGAAAACGATATAAACTTGACCTGACCTGACCTAACCTAACCTAACCTAACCTAACCTAACCTAACCTAACCTTACCTAACCTAACCTAACCTTACCTAACCTAACCTTACCTAACCTAACCTTACCTAACCTAACCTAACCTAACCTTACCTAACCTAACCTTACCTAACCTAACCTAATTATGTCTACGGCTATACATTTCTGAGGATTTCCTGAAGCGCTGAAGATTCATTCTCTCTCTCAGGCAGTGTGGAGACGCTCAGTGTATTATTCCCAGTGAGCCAGCACAGTGTTCCTCGGTGGTGTCGGTGTGAAGGGAATGCGGCAACGAGTGGGAGGAACCTGCTGCATAGAGATCCAGTTTTATAATAGTTATACATAATAAATGAGTGGAAGCTGTTCTCTCAGACTAACGCTAGATTGTTTTATTTCTGTAAATCATTCCGGGAGTGTGAATTTTTATGACTGCATCGTTTCACAGTGTATTGAAAATGGATAGAGTTATAGCGCCGCGTCAACGAGGTCACAGAGCGGCGCCGGTCTGCTCTGAGGCAACACTGATTCATAACACACTGATACATAAAACAACACCAGAAGAAAACATAAACGTTTTTCTCCTCAAACACCCACGTTTTGTAACACCGTTATTTATTCACCTCTGGATTGCCGAAGTTTCGCATCTGTCACAGGTTCTTCGGTTGAGTCTGTTTGCTTTCCTTCTCCTAATTTGAGATCCTATTCTTCCTTACCATTTCTCTTCTTTTTTTTTTTTTTGTGTGTGTGTGTGTCTAAATTTCAATGCTACGCTCACGCGTGCATTTCAACACCTTATTGCTGTGTTGAGTTTTCATCATCTGCCTGATTTCCTCACTGACTCGTCATAAATAAGAGTTTTTTTTTTTTTCCCTTTTCCTATTTCCTTATTTTTTTTTCTTTAGTATTGAGTTATTCACTAATTTACTACGGCAGTTTCCTGAATTTTGCGTCATCATTCGTTATTTTTTTCTTTTTTTGATTAATTTTCTGCTGATGATTCTCAGTGTTCCAACAGTTATATATTCTGAATTTTTCTACAATTACTTACTCTCTCTCTCTCTCTCTCTCTCTCTCTCTCTCTCTCTCTCTCTCTCTCTCTCTCTCTCTCTCTCTCTCTCTCTCTCTCTCTCTCTCTCTCTCTCTCTCTCTCTCTTTCTGATTACACGGCTCTCTAAACTGAAGTTCAACACGATAATGGCAAAGGCAAAACAGTAAAACCAGTGTAAGCCGCCCACCTCACCGGGACCTCCTCACATCCTGGTGCTCAGGAACACTGTAAAAAGCCCACTCAGTGATGCAGGAGAGAGATCGATCAGTTAGTAAAAATTCGCTATCATACGACACTCTCAAGCAAACTGAGGGCTGGGCAGATTTTATGGAAGGGATGGAAAGTGGAGATCTTGAGGTATGCTTTGTATAGGGGCTGCTTCTTCTAGCTTCACTTGTTCTCTTCTTTTTTTTTTTTTTAAGTTTTTATGTGCGTGTGTATATTTATGAATTTAGATTTTTTAAAATTCTAGAAGACTACAATAGATCCATCAACCTTTTATCATCTGGCATATATGATTTTATACTATTTTATACTATACCTTTCAAAAATACCTCGTAGAGAACCCTTTTTTCTCCTACTTAATCGCTAAATAACAAGCAAATTTGTTCTATTTTAGCAGATATGGTGTTTCTCGCATTTCTTTCCAGGACTTAATTATCTTGAATTAAACGTGGCATTATTTCACACAAGCGTCTCAGAAATGCCTCCTGTTTTTCCTGACTTACATAAAACAACGTATATGTGTTGTCTCTCAGTATCCAATGTGCTCTCCACTCCCTTTTGTATCCAGCAAATGGCCAGAGGGAAGGCTGATGGGAGGAGCCCGTCTCAGTTTTCTGTTGCACTCTCCTACTCGAACTGTGGTGTTGAATAGTGTAGAAATATTAAAGCAGATAACCTCGCAGTGAACCAAAAGGTTTTCCGTTACCTGCTACTCCTATATCTCTTATCTTCTCCCTTCGCTTCTCTCCTTATTCTCCTCTCCTGCTCCCTTTCCATCTCTCCTCCTCCCCCTACCCCTCCCCCAATGCCTCCTCTTACGTAATCCCTTTTGCATTATTCCAATCTCAGCCCTCTATATTTTCCCTTTCCTCCCCTCCCTTTATTCCTCTTCTCCCTCGCATCATCCCCTTCATCCTCCTTCCCCTTGCACTTCCCCTTCTCGCCTCCCCTCGGCTTTCAACTATTCACAGGGATCGCCGATAATCAATGACTATGTTGAATACTGGAGTTATTATTTTGACTCCAATGACAATGTGGGATGGAAAATACTCAAAGCTTATTAGTAATATTTTAAAGTAATCTTGACTTTGTGTACAGCGAGAGACGTTTTCAGAAGGTGTTTGGGTCATTTGATTCATCATAACACAATTTCTCCAATAGTGAATAGTGAGATAGAGATTGCAAGAAAATAAAAGAAATAAAGTAGTGATATGGTTTCCAAAGCCTTTGATACAGTCACTCACAAAAGGCCGCGGCACAGATTAAAATTGCCTATTATTGGCGGCAACCTGTGCTCGACGCGGGGAATCGGGAAATATCGAGTCGTTTGAAGTGGCGTCCCGCACCCTCGTGTGGTTTCAGCCTGAAAGGGAGGACCTCGGGTGTGCTGCTCCGCTCCTCTCACACGTAACATATTCTGAAAATTACTCACACTCGCGAAATCTCCAGTATTATGTAGTACAGAGCTGAACTTGGCGTGAAAACGTGAGGAAATTGTGCGTTATATTATCGCTGGATTTGCACGAGTAATAATGACCCAGAAAAATGTCAAATTAGACGTTGTCCCCCTAAAAAGCGAAACTAATCTAAACACGGAGAAGAATCATGATAGAATTACACGGATTATCAAGCAAAATTATTAATGAATTTGTGCAAGCGATGATGAGTCGGAAAAACACGAAATGAAATCTTAAAAAAAAAAAAAATGAATAAATAAATAAATAAATGAAGCAAAAATAAGATTAGCTACTCAACACTGAATATATTAGCAATAGTACATGATAAGGCACCGTCACACTATACCTATAGAACCCCAACAAAGCGAGCCATAATAAAGGAAACCAACAAGTATATCTGTAGGAAGTTACACGCCACAAAGAGCATAGTGGCGGCGTCCAAGTGGTCAGGCAAGAGAGACACCTTCAAAGATACACAAAACACCCCCAGAGGCGCCGCAACAAGAGTGTTTGATCATCACAACACTGCTTGGCGTCGCATCTCGCCGCCCCCTCACACACACCCTTGTTTGGTGACAGTATCTGAGCATCCACTAACATGCTACAACTCCCCAGCGCACGACTCCCTCACACCCGCGTCCCTCCATTACAGGCAGGGAGTTGTATGGCAGGGAAAGATGAGCAAGACCTCCAGCTCCTGCCACTCACCGGGGGAACGTAAAAAGAGTAAGGCTGAAATGACTATTGGAAACACACGACACCAACTCCTGCCCCTATGTTGTGTGTGTGTGTTTGTGTGTGTGTGTAGAAAGATGGACATGAAAATAGATAGACAGATAGATAGACAGTTAGACAGATAGACAGATACAGGCAGACACATATAATCTAACAATATATCATGGATTTTTTAGGCTGGAACCTCGACATACATTTTCATTTTGCACTTTCATTCTCTCTCTCTCTCTCTCTCTCTCTCTCTCTCTCTCTCTCTCTCTCTCTCTCTCTCTCTCTCTCTCTCTCTCTCTACTCATTACAATCACCATTTACTTATTATTTGCGTGCTCTCGTCACTATTTCCCCTTCCGAAGCTGTTTTCTCCTGTATAACGCGTCGCCACTAGGCTCCCCTTTCTCCTCTCTGCTCTCCTTCAATTCCCTCTCCCTTCAATCCTTCCGCTGCAGCTGCCCCATCCTTCCCCTCCGTCCTCATCCCTTCTGCTCCTCCACTGGCCTCCCTTTCGCCCTTCTGATACAGACAGATTGATAGGTTTAATACGGAGCTGCGAATGAGAAAGATGAAGCGTGGGTGTGAGTGTGTGTGTGTGGGGGGGGGTCATTTTTACGCTACGAAAAGGGAACATTTAGACGTAAAAATTCAAGGTACATATTAAGTCGGGCGGGATTTAAACACGGCTGAGCGGAGATGCAAATAGATACGTTCGTGGGAGCAGAGGAGGATAAGGAGGGGAAAAAATATTGGGAGTAACGCAATATACATTTTTTTACGCTGCATCTGAGACTGGTTTGTCTAAGAGAGGGATAAAACAAATAAAGGGCTTGGTAGTACTTCTTCCCCTTCCTGCTCTATTCCAACTCATCACACACACACACACACACACACACACACACACACACACACACACACACACAAACAAACAGAAGCGGTGGTTTCTGTAATGCTTTCATTGGCTTTTAGTGTCTCGTGAGTTTTTTTGCTGAAGCTGACACAGTCTCCCTGAAGACAAAGTGACTACAATTAGAATCAAGATTAAATCAATGACCTTTAATTCATATATATAAAAGGAGAATTACTATGTAAACGACTGACTGACTGACTGGATTGACTGACTGACTGACCGACTAACACACTGATTAATTTACTTTCTGACTGACTAACAGATACTTTGATTGATTTACAAACAGGCCGACTGACTGATAGACTGAGTTAAACATCGCAACAAAGCAATCATACAGTGCCGCCAGCTGGCCTATTGCAGTCTCCATATTTTCCTCTGTCTTTTTTTTTTTTTATGTTTATTTCACAAAAGAGCAACGGAGTGTTTGCGTGCCATGGCGTCCCACTAAATCAAGCACCGCGGCTGTCCCTCCAGCGCTCCGTTGCTCCATTCAGTATAGGCAAAAATCGATGCCAAACACTGGTAAGAATGACTGATGGGCGTTTTACGTGTATTAAAGTGTCCATGGAGGAAGGATCTCGATGAACAATGGTATGTGTGAAAAAAACAGGATATTTTTAAACAAAGAACAAAAAAACAGGAGATTTCAAACAAAACAGTGGTGAACTGTAAAGTGAGGCTCAATGAATGAGGAGTGTATTTTCAGAGTTGGCTGAAAAGATAAAAGGAAAACAAAAATATACGTCAGTTAACAGCTGAAATGAGTGATGTCAAGTGCAAATCCAAGGAAATTACATATGCAGTGTACAAACATGGTCAGATATTGACAGAATAATACAGAGCAAGTGATTCTGCACAAAGCGCGTAGGCCAGCTGGAAATAGAGCTGATCTGAAAATAAGCTGCCTTTGATGTTTCATCGCGTTTATCACACAAGACACTGCGTAGTTACCAAATAAGTACATTACCAAATACATTACCAAATAATAACTAACCATATAAAAAAAAAAAAAACTAATCTTATTCTATTAACTATACTGAATTACCCAGAAAAAATATACAAGACATTAGTTAATAAGTTACTTACCAAATAAATAATAAAACAAATTACTAAATGAGCTAGCAAAGAGTACATTAACCTCTTATCCAAAGAAAATAAAAAGGAGGACTAACAGAAGAGAACAAACAACACTAGAGAAGGTTATGTGAGGGAAGTAATGAGGATAAATGTCGCGCCTTTCACACAGCCACGACAGTCACCTCTGTAACTAAAGGAGAGAACATTAAGCCCATGACAGATGGAGGCAATGAAATCACGTAATGGAAAACTTCGGAGGAGCCGCGGTGAGTTTCCACAATGTTGGAATACGGGACAGGGGAAAAATCCATAGAATTAAAGGTAACATTTCAGCGCACACCAATGGCAGGAAGGGTGTCTAAATCTGTCACGAAGCTCAGTGATTATGAGGAAGGTAAGTGAAAAAATAAGGGGAAAAAGTCAGAACATTTGGGAAAAATTCTGAGAAAAAAAAAGAAGTGTCTAACTTCATCGTGAAACGGTAGACATTATGTGTACTCTTCAAAACACCTATAAGTGACGCACCAAGTTACTTCATGGTCCCGTCAGAGCATTAACCACACTTTATGTTAAGCATATTTTCCCAGAACTGATTTGGAAGTGGGATTTTGCGGGCTTTCTTTTAACCAACTTTTTTTTTTTTTACTAGGAGTGACCAAAAAAAAAAAATGAAAGGAGGCAGACGATCTATGCATTAAGAAAGCAGGAGACAATAATCTAAACTCCCAGATAGAAGATACACTACCAATGCTTACCATTACTTAGGACAACACCACAAAAAGAGCCTCCTTCACACACACACACACACACACACACACACACACACACACACACACACACACACACAACACAAACACACCGTAGCAGTTTTACCAAGAAGATCTGTACGTATATTCTTGGCACATTCTATTCCCAGAGTAACAACAAATCCGTGGCTGTCAGCAGGTGATGCACACAGAGCAGCTGAGAACACCGGCAGCCTTGCATTGTCCGCCACACAGACACCAGCCACCAAAATAAACACAGCCACCATTTGTTGAGGGAGCTATTATCTACCGATCATGTGTATATTGTATTGTAACTCTAATTATAACTATTTATAACTGGCTAATTACTGAAAAGCATTCCCAACAATAATTTGGCGGGCAGGTATCTCGAGTTTTGGTCAATTTACAGCTTAATCACGATTATACACGAGTATAATCCAACACCACCATCACCACCATATCAACAACAACAGCAACAACAACAACTACAACAACAACAACTTAAGTCAAGTAATAAAAAGCCATTATAATTTTTCTATCATTCTGGGAGTAAATATAATGCCATAAAACACATCAAGTAACACACACACACACACACACACACACACACACACACACACACACACACACACACACACACACACACACATCTATCAGACCCATACCATATTTGTCTTCTCTCCTTCACTCACTGCCACAACTTTCTCTCCCTATTCTTCAATATTCTCCATCTCTTCATCATAATAAACTTTCCTCCCAGTCTTCCTTTCGTATTCTTCCTCCTCCTCCTCCTCCTCAAACTC